>NC_060286.1:8664297-8946221 GCF_021613505.1 Equus quagga
TACTCAGCTGTAAAACAGAACAAAATCATTCCATTTGCAATAACATGGATGGACCTTGAGGGAATTATGTTAAGTGAAATAAGCCAGCGAGAGAAGGATAATCTGCGTATGACTGCACTCATATGAGGAATTCAAAATTATGGACTAAGAACAGTTTAGTGGATACCAGGGGAAAGGTGGGGTGGGGGGTGGCACAAAGGGTGACGTGGTGCACCTACAACACGAATAACAGATATTAATGTACAACTGAAATTTCACAAGATTGTAACCTATCATTAACTCAATGAAAAACAAAAAAGATTGCCTGTTTGAGATTTTTCTTGTTTGTTAAGGTGTGCCTGTATTACTATGAATTGCCCTCTCAGGACCACTTTTGCTGCATCCCATATGAGTTGCAATGGTCTATTTTCACTTCCATTTGTCTCCAAGTATTTTTTGATTTCTCTTTTAATTTCTTCAATGATCCAATCGTGGTTCAGTAGCATGTTGTTTAGTCTCCATGTATTTGTGACTTTCCTAGCTTTTTTCTTGTGGTTGATTTCTAGTTTCGTATCATTGTGGTTGGAAAAGGTGCTTGATATGATTTCAGCCTTTTTAAATTTATTGAGGCTTGCCTTGTTTCCCAACATATAGTGTATGTTTGAGAATCTTCCATGTGCACTTGAGAAGAATGTGTATTCTACTGTTTTGTGATGGAGTGTTCTATATATGTATCTATTAAGTCCATCTGGCTTAGTTTTTTTTTTTTAAATTCTACTATTTCCTTGTTGACTTTCTATCTGGATGACCTATCCATTCATGTAAGTGGGGTGTTGAGGTCCCCTACTATTATTGTGTTGTTGTTAATATCTATCTCCTTTAGGTTTGTTACTAGTTTCTTTATGTACTTTGGTGCTCCTGTGCTGGGTGCATATATGTTTATAAGAGTTAAGTCTTCCTGGTGGAGGGTCCCTTTTATCATTATCTACTGCCCGTTTTTTGGTCTCTCATTGCCTTTTTTTATCTTGAAGTCTACTTTATCTGAAATAAGTATGGCAACACCTGCTTTCTTTTGTTTGCCATTAGCTTGGCGTATCATGTTCCATCACTTCACTCAGAGCCTGTGCTTGACTTTAGAGATGAGTTGTGTTTCTTGGAGGTAGCATATTGTTGTATCTTGTTTTTTTTGGTGAAGATTGGCCCTGAGCTAACATCTGTGCCAATCTTCCTCTATTTTATATGTGGGATGCCACCACAACATGGCTTGATGAGCAGTGTATTGATCTGTGCCTGGCACCCAAAACCATGAACTCCAGGCCACTGAAGTGGAGCTCATGACTGTAACCACTGCACCACCAGACTGACCCCTTTGGTCTTGTTTTTGAATCCACCCTGCCAATCTGTGTCTTTTGATTGGATAATTCAAACCATTTACATTTAGAGTGATTATTGATGTATAAGGGCCCCATGTCACCATTTCATCACTTGTTTTCCAGTTGTTCTGTATTTCCCTTGTTTCTGGCCCTGTGTATTTCAGACTGCCAATTCAGTTTGGTAATTCTCTATGATAGTTTTCTCAGTTTTATCTTTATTTATCACTTGTGTCTCTGTCCTGATTATTTGTTTAGTGTTTACCATCAGGTTTGTATAAAAAATCTTGTAGACAAGTAGTCCATTTTCTGATGGACTCATTTGCTTAGACTAAGCAGATTCCATTCCTTTCCTATTCTTTTAAGTTATTGTTGTCACAACTTATTCACTTTTGTGTTGTGAGTTTGTGGTTAAAATGACAAGATTATAGTTATTTTTTGATGTTTTCCTTATCTTTATCTTGAATGTTATAATTAAGTGTTTGCTAACCTGTTCTGATAGAGAGCTGCAATTTTGTGATTTTGTCTGCCTATTTATCTCTTGCTCAAGGCTTTGTAAATCTTTTCTTTTTTTCAGGTATGAGGGCCTTCTTGGTCATTTTCTGTCAGGGGAGGGTGTCCTGTGGTGATGAACTCCCTCAGTTTTTGTTTTCTGGGAAATATTTTATTTCTCCATCATATCTGAAGGATATTTTCACTGAATATTCTTGGTTGAAAGTTTATGTCTTTCAGAATTTCGAATATATCATTCCACTCTCCTAGCTTGTAAGGTTTCTGCTGAGAAATCTGCTGAAAGCCTGATGGGGATTCCTTTGTAAGTTATTTTCTTCTCCTTTGCTGCCTTTAATATTTTTTCCTTTTCATTGACTTTTGCTAGTTTTACTACTATATGCCTTGGAGAAGGTCTTTTTACATTTTTGTAATTAGGAGTTCTATTAGCTTTATTACTTGTATTCAAGCTCCTTTCCCAGGCTTTGGAAGTTCTCAGCTATTATTTGTTTGAACAAGCTGTCTGCTACTTTCTCTCCCTGGAATAACTATAATCCTTATGTTGCATTTCCTAATTGAGTCAGATATGTCTTGGATAATTTTTTCATTTCTTTTTAGTCTTAGTTTTCTCTCCTCCTCCATTTAAAGCATTTCTATATTTCTGTCCTCCAAATGCTAATTCTGTCCTCCATAATATCAGCTATTGACCAAGAATTCCAGATTTTTCTTTATCTTATTCATTGGGTTTTTCATCTCCAACATTTCTAATTGGTTTTTCCTTATAGTTTCAATCTCTTTTGTAAAGATTTGCTCTTACACTATTTTATTCCTGATATCATTGAACTATCTTTCTAAGCATTTTTGTAGCTCGTTATTTTATGAAAGCTGTTTTGAATTCTGTGTCATTTAGATTGTAAATTTCTGTGCCTTCAGGATTGCTTTCTGGATGCTTGTCATTTTTCTTCTTGTCTGGAGTATTACTATACCTCTTCATAATATTTGATGGGATGAATATGTGCCTTTGCATATTGGTAGTATCTGGTCACAAATTCCATCTACTGCCACTGGGGCGTGGGGTTGGGCAGGAGCGGTGTTTTCTGAACCTACCACAATCTCTGGCATCTGTGCATGTACTTTGGAATCTATGCTTACAGGACCCATTTGCAGTTTCCTGCTTGCAGCTCCTGCTTTACTAACATGCACAGGAGCTCTGGTGGGGGTGTGCTTGCTCTGGCTGGACAGCTGAGCTGGTATGCTGGGTGGGAGGAGGGCACTTTATTTTGTGTGCATGGTCCTGGGAGTGTTCTTGCTTTACCCTCACTATCTGCCCTCCTGGGGTGCTGGCTTGATGAAGACAACCCCACAATAGCTTAGCCTCCTTTGTATGGAGCTTTCCCTTGGCTGGGAGGCAATTCAGAGAGTGAAGGTGTTCCTATGGAGGGCTGCCCCTCCCTCCTCCTCCCAGGGCCATGCCCAGTCCTGCACCCTAGGTCACTGCCAGGGAGGGAAAGGAGATCCCCTTACCTCCTTCCATTTCTTCCTGGGGGGTCCAGCACCTCCACCTTCAGACATAAGGCTGTGTGGGTGTCTCAGATGTCTAGTCTATTCTGTTGTGTGAATGTCCTCTATTGGTTTATGAATGTTCTTTTTGTTGTATCTTAGCAGGGAGAGTCTAAGAGCTCACTCCACCATGATGCTGATGTCACTCCTCTTATAAGATGTTTTATGTAAGCCTCATGGTAATCACTAAGCAAAAATCTGTAGTAGATACACAAAAGATAAAGAGAAAGGAATCAAAGCATACTACTATGGAAAAGCATTAAATCACAAACAGAGACAGCAATAGAGGAACAAAGGAACGTGACAACTACAAAACAGGCAGAAAACAGTAAGATGGCAATAGTCAGTCCTTACATATCAATAATTATTTTAAACATAAGTGGATTAAATTCTCCAATCAAAAGACATAGAGTGGCTGAAAGGATGGAAAAACAAGACCACACTGCCTACAAAAGACTCAATTCTGCTTTAAGGACATACATAGGCTCAAAATGAAGGGGTGGAAAAATACATTCTATGCTAATGAAAGCCATAAGAGAGCAGGTGTAGCTATACTTATATCATACAAAATGCTCTTTAAGTCAAAAACTGTAACAAAAGACAAAGAAGGTCCTTATATAATGATAAAGAGTTCAGTCAATTAAGAGAATATAACAACTGTAATTATATATGAACCCAACATTGGAGCACCTAAATATATTAAGCAATTATTAACAGATCTGAAGGGAGAAATAGACAGAAAAGCAATAATCGTAGGGGACATAAATATTCTGTTTTCAACAATGGATTTAATATCCAGAGAGAAAATCAATAAGAAACGTTGCCTTTGAACTATATTTTAGAATAAGTGGGCCTAACAAACATATGTAGAACATTCCATCCAATGTCAGCAGAATATACATCCTTTTCAAGCACAGATGGAACGTTCTTCAGGTTAGATCATACATTAAGTCACAAAACAAATCTTAACAAATTTTAAAAGATTTAAATCACATCAAGTATAATTTTTGACCACAATGGTATAAAATTAGAGATTAATAATAGAAGGACAATTGGAAAATTCACAAATATGTGAAAATTAAACAACACACTCCTGAATGACCAATGGGTCAAGGAAGAAATCAAAATGGAAGTAAAGAACATCTTGAAACAAGGGAAAAGGGAAACACAATATACCAAAATCTATAGAATTCAGCAAAAGCAGTTCTAAAAGGGAAGTTTACCCCCCCAAAAATAATAATAATAATAACCCACATTGAGAAAAAAGAAAGGTCTCAAAAAACAACCTAATTTTACACCTCAAGAAACTTGAAAAAGAAGAACAAACTAAGTTCAATATTAGGAGAAGGAAGTAAATAAGAAAGATCTGAGGAGAAATAAATGAAGTACAGACTAGGAAAACAATAGAAGGGATCAATGAACCTAATAGCTGGTTTGTTGAAAAGCTAAACAAAATTGACAAACCATTAGCTAGACTAACCAAGAAAAAAGGAGAGAAGTAAAAATGAATAAAATTAGAAATCTAAGATGAGACAATATAAATGATGCCCTGGAAATAAAAAGGATCATAAAAGAATACTATGAACATTATATAACCAGAAATTGCATAACCTGGAAGAAATGGCTAAATTCCTAGAAACATAATCTACGAACATTGAATTGTGAAGGGATAGAAAATCTGAGAAGACCAAGTAAGGAAATTGAAGCAATAATCAAAAATCTCCCAAGAAAGAAAAGCCCAGGACCAGAGGCTTTGTTGACGAATTCTACCAGAAATTTAAAGAATTAAGGCCAGTCCTTTTCATGCTCTTCCAAAAAATTGAAGAGGAGGAAACACCACCAAGCTCATTTTATGGGGCTGGCATTACCCTGATACCAAAGACAGACGAGAATGCTACGAGAAAACAAAGTAACAGACCAATATCCCTGATGAAAATAGATGCAAAAATCCTTAACAAAATACTAACAAACCAAATTCAACAGCATATTAAAAAGATGATCAAGCAGGATTTATCCCTAAAATGCAAAGGTGGTTCAACATACACAAATCATTAAATATGATACACCACATTAACAGAATGAAGGATAAAAATCATATGATTTTCTTAAGAAATGCAGAAAAAGTATTTGACAATGTTCAACATCCTTTCATGATAAAATCTCTCAATAAATTAGATATAGAAGAAATGTACTTCAGCGTAATAAAGGTCATATATGATAAGCCCACAGCTAACATACTCAATGGTGAAAAGATAAAAGATTTTCCTCAAAAATCAGGAACAAGACAAGGATGCCCATTCTCATCACTTCTATTCAACATAGTACTTGAAGTCCTAGCCAGGGCAATTAGGCAAGAAAAGAAATTCATCCAAATCAGAAAAGAGTAAATAAAATTATCCCTGTTTTTAGATGATATGATCTTATATTGAGAAAAGCCTAAAGACTCCACGAAAAAACTCTTAGAATTAACCAATGAATTCAGCAAATTGGCAGGATACAAAATCCACATACAAAAATCAGTTGCATTTCTATACATTAACAATGAACTATCAAAAAGAGAAATTAAGAAAGCAATCTATTTTACAATAGCATCAAAAAATACTTAGGAATAAATTTAATCAAGTAGGTGAGAAATCTATACTGAAAACAATAAGACATTGACGAAGGAAATAGAAGATACAAATGAATGGAAAGATGGCTTGTGTTCACGGATTGGAAGAATTAATATTATTAAAATGTCCATACTATCCAAAGTGATCTACAGATTTGATGACGTCACTTTCCAAATTCCAATGGCATTTTTCACAGAAATAGAAAAATCAGTCTCAAAATTTCTGTGGAACCACAAAAGACCTTAAGTAGCCAAAGCAACTTGAGAAAGAAGAATTAAGCTGGAGACTTCACATTTCCTGACTTCAAATTGTATTACAAAGCTATGGTAATCCAGGACAGTGTGCTACTTGCATAATAACAGACACATAGACCAATGGAACAAAATAGAGGGCCCAGAAATTAACCCACACGTGTACAGTCAACTAATCTTTGACAAAGACATCAAGAACAAACAAAGGGTAGTCTCTTCAATAAATGGTGTTGGGAAATCTGGGTACTCACATGCAAAAGAATGAAACTGGACCCTATCTTATGCCATTCAGCAAAGTTAGGTTGAAAAGGATTGAAGACTTAAATGTGAGACCTGAAACCGTAAAATTCCTAGAAAAAAACATGGGGGAACACTCCTTGAGATTGGTCTTGATAATGATTTTTTTGGATTTGACATCAAAAGCACAGGCAACAAAATAAAAAAATGGATAAGTGGGGTTACATCAAACTAAAAAGCTTCTGCAAATCAAAGTTAACAAACAGTAAAGGGGCAACCTATGGAATGGAAGAAAATATCTGCAAACCATATATCTGGTAAGGGATTAATTCCCCAAATATATAAGGAACTCCTACAACTTGACAGCAAAAAAAAAAAAAAAAAAAATTAAAAATGGGCAAAGGACCAGAATAGACATTTTTCCAAAGAAAGCATGCAAATGGCCAAAGGTATATGGAACAGTGCTCAACATCACTAATCGTCAGGGAAATGCAAACCAAAACCACAGTGAGATATCCCTTCCCACCTGTTAGAATGGCTTTTATCAAAAAAACACAAAAGATAAATGTTCGTGAGGATGTGGAGAAAAGGGAACCATTGTATACTCTTAGTTGGAATGTAAATTGGTTCAGCCATTATGGAAAACAGCCTGGAGGTTACTCAAAAAATTAAAAATAGATGTGTGATATTTTCCAGCAATTCCACTTCTGAGTATATATTCAAAGGAAACAAAATCTGTACTCCCAGGTTCACTGAAGCATTATTCCCAATAGCCAAGATATGGAAACAGCCTGAGTGTTAATGGACAGATGAATGGATAAAGAAAATATAATGTTTGTATGTGTGTGTGTTTTATGTATACAAAAACAACAGAATATTATTCAGTCTTTAAAAAGAAGGAAATCCTGGGCCAGCCCCAGTGGCCTAGTGGTTAAGTTTGGTGTGCTCTGCTTTGGTGGCCCAGGTTCATTTTCCAAGCGTGAATCTACACCACTGGTCTGTCAGTGGTGATGCGTGGCAGTGGCTCACATACCAAAAAAAAAAAGAGGAATATTGGCAACAGATGTTAACTCTGGGCAAATCTTCCTCAGTAAAAAGAAAAAATAATAATAAAAAGATTAAATCTTGCCATTTGCAAGAGCACAGATGAACCTAGAGAACATTATACTAAGTCAAATAAGCTAGACACAGAAAAATAAATACTATATGATCTCACTTATATGTGGCATCTGGAAAAAAAAGTGAACAGATGGAAACAAAATAGAATGGTAGTTGCCAGGAGCTGGGGGTGTCAGACATGGGGAGATGTTGGTCCAAGGACACCAACTTTCAGTTATTAGGTGAATAAATTCTGGGAATCTAATCTACAGCATGGTGACTACAGTTAATCATACTGTGTTGTATACTTGAAATTTGCTACCAGAGCAGATGTTAAGCGTTCTGTGCCACACACACGTACAAAAAGGTAACTGTGAGGTGATAGATACGTTAATTAAATTGACTATGGTAATCATTTCACAATGTATGCATCTATCAAATTAAATCATCACGCTGTACACTTTAAATGTATACAGTTTTGTCAACTATACATCAATAAACTTGGGGAAAAAAGATGTAGAATGCATAAGACTAGGTGATTGCATGTGAGAGGTGAGAGAGGAGTCAGGATTATTCCCACTTTTCTGGCTGTATCTTTTACTGAGACAGTGAACACAAGATAAGAGCAGTTTAGTAAGCCAGTGAGTTTGGTTTTGGATAGGTTGAGTTTGAAATACCAGCGAGACCCTCCTAATGGAGAAGTCGATTAGCATTCCGCTATATGGGCTGGGGATACTTTAGATTCATCAACATACCAACACGGTGTGATAAATACTGCAGGCTGCTCATTAAAAATTCATTTCTACTTCTTCCTAGATATTCAACTACGCTACATTTCCCAGCTTCTTTTCCAGTAAGGTTTGGCAATGTGACTAGGTCTGACCAATAGGATATGAGTGAATATAATGTGTGTTATTCCTGAACCAGGGCTTTTAAGAAGCTGGTATGCCTTTTCTATGCCCCCTTTCCCTTTGGCTGGATGGGAGCAAACAATGCCAACGTCCTAAGGCATCTTGGATTCATAAGATTGCAGAATTTGAGTTCTTGAATCTCCATGTGAAAAAATCTTCCCACCGCCTAGGAATACTCACTTTGGACCACTATATGAGAAATAAACGCTATTGTGTTTGAGCCCTACATTTTGTGGTCCATGTGTTACAGCATTTTAGCCTATCTTAACAAAAACATGCAATGACAGAAACAATAGAAGGTGCACAGAACAATGAGAGAAGTTGCCAAGGAACCCCCTGGAAAGATTTACTCACAAGGGATGGCAGGAGGAAGATGAAACTATGAGGGAGATAGAAGGAGCGAGTTGAGAGACAGAAGGAAAATCAGAAGACTATAAGCTCAAAGAATCCAAGGGAAAGAGCTTCAGCTGTGTTTAGCAGTTCTTGTGCAGGAGCAGAGGAAGGCTGTTTTGGTTCACAGGCAAGGTTTTATTGGGAGAATGATGGAAAGAAAAGAGAAAAAGAGAATATTTGAGGTGATAGACCACGAAGAATAGGGTGAATAAGGAAAGAAAATACAGTAATAGAAAGGAAATAATTAGGGGAACAGCAGAAAAATCAGAATCGGTTAAAGAAATGGTGTAATATAAGTGACAGAGTGAGAGAAATCAACAGTGTGATTCAGGAGTAGCGTTTTTAGATTAGGATTGTAGAAGTGCAGCAGTTCCACGTGACAATAATGTCTAGGGTGTAGTCATGGGAGAAGAGAGCCAAAAAGGTAGATAGTTGAGATGAAGACCATTAGGAAATGAGGAAGCCACGGCTTTGGATAAGTGTGTCCCTTGGAGCTGAGTTCACCCACATGGATGTTTGATTTGGGTAGAATCTAAAGAAGACAGCAGTCCTTAACCCATCAGTTTATCATCAGTGGATAAGACGTTGTATCTCAGGAGGCAAATTTCGTAAGTCCAAATCCTGGTTTGGATCTTGCTAATTGCATTCTTTAGGACAAGTTACTTACCTGTGCATTAGTTTTTCCTCTGTAAAATAGGCATAATAATAATACTACTTATTGCAAATTTTTAAGTTCCTAGAACAATGTTTGACATAAAGTAAGTTCTAAAAATGTTAGCTATTATTATTATTTTAATTTATATTATAATGATATCATTAAAAAGTGTTTGGATTTTGTAAGTTTCTGTCACTTATCTAAAAGTAAACAAGGGGAATCATAGACACACTTCTCAGTTCCCATCATTAGAAGTGTGGTGAGGACTATAGAATATATTACAAATTATGACAGCAAGCCTATGCCTCATAACAAGAAATAAGGGCTCAATTTTAACTTCATGGAAGACCTTTAATTTAGGTGTGTAGATGCCATACATACATTATACTCTTAGGCTGAATATTGGTTTACTCTCCTGGTCCGGATGTGTCACAACTAAGAATTTTCTCAAAGCCTTTTTTGATTCAGTTTTTAACATCAGTAATAGAATTTACTACTCTATTTGGCTTTGGGTTATTATCATTTGGGTTATTATCACTAAGTGAGAAACTAGACCATGAGTCAATAACAGGAATGGCTCATGAGTCCTTTGATTTTCCATCAGGCAGGATGACTCAACTGGCTAGAACCTTTGCCGTGTTTAGATCTGTATAACTCTGTATCAACTAGCTGCAGAGGCTTTAGTCCAACACAATCTAATAGGAAATGGCCAGATAAGAGTAAAAAATGCCCCTAGCGATTCCAAATGAATTAAAAATAAATAGGTTGACAACACTACCTTTTCCACCAGCTGATTCAAAGGTTGTATTCATCTGATTCAAATAGAATCAAATTCATCTAATTCCTCTGACTTCCTACCACAGCTGAATTCTAAAGTCTGAGTCCTTAGTAATCTTTCCAAGTTACGTTTCTATTTATAAAATAGGGGGGCATTATTCCTGAGAAAATAGAATTACTATTTATTCTTTTGGAAAATATGATTTAAAAAAATCTTAGTGCTCAGTTTATTCTCAGAGAGGCCAGTCGTAGGGACAGCTAAAAGACCTATTCAAATGATGGAAAATT
Source organism: Equus quagga (assembly GCF_021613505.1). Classification (NCBI taxonomy): domain Eukaryota; kingdom Metazoa; phylum Chordata; class Mammalia; order Perissodactyla; family Equidae; genus Equus; species Equus quagga. The sequence goes on from NC_060286.1 coordinate 8,674,918, forward strand.
TATTGTGGAGAAATAGTCTTCAGAAATATAAGGGATCATATCAGGTTAACAGAGAGACTCTCTGACTGAAGTAATTTGTTCCTGATAATCATATACTTTCAAACTCATGTCTAAAGTACTTTTATGCCTTGGAATGAGGAGTAAGGGCAACTGTTAGTAGTCCTAATGTAATCTTGGGGTGTGTGTGTGTGTGTGTGCGCGCGCATGTGTGTGTGTGCATGTTCATTGGCTGAATTATAGGCCATCCCTAACTTTTATGCAAAATGCTTTTTAAATATTCCATACTATTGTTGGAATGTGAGAAAGTCAACTTGATTGTGTGTGTCTGTTGGGGGAAGGAGGACAGGATAGGGGTGAGTGGAGAGGGACAGAAGACGTCACATTTGGGAAATAAAATCCTTAGTTTGATCTACATTCTTAGATACAATCAACAAGGATATATTTTCAGTACTGCATGCATGTTCTCTTAATTATTTTACTATTTGAAGTCCAATATATCTTCAAATGAAACTAACATTTTACCACTTGTAGTATACCCAATGATATTTCCATATTTTTCTCACATATAATAAGTTCATGACATCTAGAGGTTTAATTTTTAGTGTCAAACATTTTACTTTTCCACTCATTTTGTAAACTAATAAGATCAAACTTCAGGATAATTGTCAATTGCACAATTTTTGCCAAACAAACAAAATGGTGAGGATCCCAAAATTGAACTATTCAGAGGCAGCCACTGCCATCATGAGAGAGCCCAAAATGTTTGTTTCACCACAGATGGAAAAAGCTAAGATATGTCATATGAAAACACTATTACAAATATAAGATACAAAAGCACAAGCTATTTGAAAGTTAATTATTTGAAAGTCAACAGATTTGTGAAAATGCTCAATCACAATCTATTTCTTGAAGAACTCATATGTCAACATAGGCTTGCGTTTGCTCGTGGAGTATTTCCCACTGTGTTGAAGTATGCTTCCCATGTGCTTTAATCTTGTTCTTCAGTGTTTCCACTGGAATCCCTGGTAGAGGGAATTAGGGATGCCACCTTTGTGCTACCTTAGCCCCATCAGGATCACTGGTTCTATTTGTCCCTTTACTCCCCATGATAAAGTCAGTGATGACTTTTACTGTGACCTTAGGCTCACCATTTGCCTGGGATATATGAAGTCATGTTGTTCAGAGTTTGGAGCTTTAGTCTTGCTCTCTTATTATTTGTCAACCTGCTGTTGGGTCCCCTAACCCTTTCCCTTTTTCTTCAGTTCTTGCAGCTGCTTTTTGAACTCTGAGCAGCATTTGTGAGGTATCTTCATGGACTCAGTAGGGTTCTATTCATGCCTGCCTTGGCTAAACTTCTCACTGAACCTCCTTCTTGGACCTCAAAATATGTCTGCTCACCCTTCCCTTTGGCCCTCTTGGATGTGACCTCTGTCCTCTTTGGCTAAGGGAGTGCTATAGGTCCCCTATTGTCTAGGTTAACTTCTATCCTGATTTGTTCAGGCCATGAACTTTTCCCAAGGTGACAGACATTTAAGAGCTTTTTAATAAAACATAGGCTATATGTAGATATTTAAGTGAAATGGTATACCTTTTACAAAAATGGATCACCACAATTTTTATGTAATAGCCTATATATCCTAACTGGATTTAGATAAATGTAGATTTAATCCAAGGTAGGATAGTTTGCAACATGAGTATCCATGTAACCAACAGAAATCTAGCTATACAAGTAGTTGCTGTTTTGATAAGAGAACCGTCAATGATGATTGCATCCATAAAAACTAATTATTTCATATTTTGCACTTATACTCTCCTTAGGGAAAAATGGTACTTGGCAGGAAGAAGCAATGTGATTAAGAAAGCTTGGGAAGTGTAGTATAGCAGTTAGGAACAGGGACTCTGGATTCAAACTGCCTAAGTCCAAGTTTACCTAGACAATTATACTTTTGTAACTCTGGAAAAGTCACTTTAACTCTCTATTCTTGTTTCCTTATGTAAACATCGTAGGGTCTTTGCGAGTATTGAATGAGATAAAAAATGTAAATTAATTTCATGGGAGGCACAAAGTAAGTGTTCAATTAATGTTAAAAACAGCTAACATTTTCTGAGCACTTATTCTGAGCTAGATACTATTCTACGCACTTTATGTATTTTAATTCAGTTAATTCTCACAATGATCCTATTAAATTGGTACTGTTATTCGTGTATTACAGTTGAAGAACCTTAGGCACAGAGTGGTTAATTAACTTGTTTGCATGGTAGCACTGGAAATTTAACCTCTGCGTATGGTTTCTGAATCCACAGTCTTAACCTCTTCACAATACTGACTGTTGATTACTATTAACTGTCATTAATAGTAAATCCAATTTGTGGATTTCCATTTTTTGAAAAAATAAATTTCTCAATTCTTGGTCTTCAGTCTAGTTTCATTACATTTTGGGGGCTCTACATAGCTTAGTTAAAACAGCATCTTCATCATTGCATCTCACTCCTCTCTTGCCTTTCCAACTCATTGACTTCCTTCTCTTCGGTATCTACATGTATCAGATATTACACAAATCCAAATCTTGTTCGAGGAGGGTCAGTGCTACTTACCCAATGAGACTGTAAGCCACTTGACAACAGGGAACACAGGAACCAGCAGTGCTGTGCTGAGAACATATTATGGGCTCCATAATATTTTCAGATATTTGCTTACGTAACTAATGACTTCAGTTTATTTTAAATACAATGTGAGAGGTTTGAAGTCTCTTATGAATCCAGAAAGGCTATTCCAATGCATTATTTAATATATCTTCTGATGAGGTTCATAGAGATTCTAGTTTTTCCTAATTACTGCTCTGGTTAAGCAATAAAGAACAAATTGATCTTTATGTAATGGCATGAATATGAATTCAGTCATGCCTAGAATACTGTCCCAGCCCTGGCTCTTACTCTGCCCCTTAGCTGCCAATGGAACCCAGAAAGTAGATATTCCAGGAATTCTGACAATCTAAATTGTTCTAATCTCCCAGCATGTCCTGCTGGCACAATGAGGCCATACAAACTCAGGCTGTGCACTCTGATCATGCTTACTAGACTGTCTTTAATTCCCAGAAAAATCAGTTATGCATAAAGAACAACTCAGCTGAAACTGGAGCATTTTCACTAATACAGCACTTCTGGGTGACAAGCCAGAGAGGTCTGTAGAGTCTTAGCACCAGAACTTGGCACTACAGAACTTTCTCTTGCTTATCAATAGCTCAGCTGGACAGTTTTTACTTGGACTGGAAGGATGGGTCATCACGGGTGTTGAACAATGTGAATTTAATAATCTTTAAGGTACTTTAGATGATTTCTATGTGTGATGCTCTCTAGACAGTGTGGATAGGATAGAAACTTCAGGCTTTTCTTAGTTCATTTTTAGCTTTTTATCAAACCAAGGGGCAGAAGAGCAGTAGATTTTCTCTGGCAGATGTAGGAAGCATTTCTTCTAGAGGAAAATATAAATGGAAGACTATTGGCAATTTTAATTCAAGAAGGTCAGTGAAGAAATTGGAGGTGCCCCTTCTCTACTAAGCACCCTATCTCCTAAATATCACTAGTCCTATTTTGTATGTGGTAAAAGCAATGTTCAGCAATATTAAAGGTCAAGGTACATATAAATGTAAAATGATTCATTTTAAACCAAATATAGGATACCTCTGTCTACTAAAAGACAAATTATAGAACTTATTACCAAATAGCCCATAATGCTGGAGATTTTACAAAGTGGGAGGACCATTCTCCCACACCTTTTCCCAAATCAGTAGACACTATTTTATTGGGTGATAAATGTGTTGCCGGATTTTGTAAAATGTAAATTCAAGTCATTATCCCAAGAGAGAAGACATGAGGAAACAATTTCTCTACTCAAAGTTTTTAAATAACAGAAAATATTTGAGCCATTGGTAATCCTGATAGATAGGTTTCTTAGAATTATTACCCATATGATTAGATACCTAGAAGAAAAATGGTCGGAAGACTATAAACCAAGTCCTAGACTTCTATTGCCTGTGTGAAAATAGGAGTTGGTATGTTTGCTAAGACATCTGAAAATCTTCTCACATGTGAATTTAAACTGGGGAAAATATTTGTCATTTGGAGAAATCGGAATCGTATTTACCATTTGATACTAACCAAACCCAAAATCACCAGCCCAGCCTTTTAATCAAAGCTGCTCTTTCAAGACAGTAAATTAAAAGGAGTCTAAAACTTGAACATGAAGTCATTAATTTCCCAGAATAAGATCTCTTATAGACAGAGAATTTATTATCCAGGAGAATTACAAAATTGCCATATTTACATTTGTGTCTCCATTTTGGGCTTTGAGACTGGACAGTCTTGAAGAGTATCTCAAATTCACTTTCCAGCTATATGGATTTGGGAAAATTATCTTATCTCCTTAAAATTCAGTTTTTCTCATCTATAAAAGGAAGATAATGATCCAATTTACTTCTATTCCCACTCCACCAAGTGTGAGGAGTGTATGACCTAATGTCAATAAAGATCAGCATGGTATCTACTAGGTAGTAAGTATGCTATAAATACTAACCCCCTTATAATTCCTCTTCACTCCCTTACCTGTGTTAGACAGAACTCTTTCTCTTGTAAGTGGCAGAAATCAGGGCTGGGATTCAGTTGTGACGCACAGGTCCAGGGGTACTGGTTTTTTCACTATCAGCTTCTCTTCTGACTCATTAGTGTTCTGATTATTTGGTGCCCCTGTTGGATTAGTGGTTAACTATTTTGAATATTACCCCTGGCAGAAAACCCAATTCAAACTAGCCTAAGCAGACAAAGAAAATGTTTTGACTCTCCTAATAGTGCAAGGAATGAGTGAATCTACCGCCTAGCAGGGTTAGTTCCAGAGACTCAAGTGCTACCATCTGACTCCCTTCCCTCTCTCCATCTGTCAGTTTTGCCTCTCCCTGTGTTAGTGGTGAGGGTGGCCATTGGATGCCCCAAGCCCATATAATCACAACATCCAATGTAATTTGATAACTACATTGCAATGAAAGTATGTCCACTTGCTTGTATACCAATATCAAGGCAGAACTCTTAACTGCCAAGTTTGATTTATATGCTAATTCCTGTAGAGGCTGGTGGAGTGGTTGGTGGAGTATGCTGACTTACAACTCTATTAAAATTATGTGGAATTACCCACAAGTTACTAACGGGTCTTACATCATGCTGGGAAGAGAAATAAAACTAAAACAAATAAACAAAATGTATGTTCACCATTTTAGCATATTCTAGAACAGAGGAGTTATTTCTTGTAAAATGTGATTTGGACCGTCTTTAAAACCAGAGAAGACACATCAATGTGCTTTTGTGCCTTGTGATCACATGAATTTTACCCTTAGAGTGATCATATGATCTCAAGAATTTATTAGGTTAGGAGTAGAGGTCACAGTGAGTATAGTTAAAAAGTTTCTGGACATAAAGATTCAGTGGAAGTTAGGAATTCAAGATTTCACTAGTATTTGATGTGACATGTTAACTTTTCTAAAATTGTAGCAGAGAATGATAAATTGATCAGTAAATTTATGTTTATAAATATTATATTTTACAACATGGTTTTAATAGAAAAGAGATAATTAGGAGGTTGGATCATGTGCTTTATTGCAGCTTGGTTGCCCCCATCTGCAGAGAAATACACCTGCTCATGCTACATAGCACAGTTAGAGGGGCGTGCAGACTGAGGGCTGCAGGGCCAGAAGGAGACCACCCAGATGTCAGAGCATATTTATAAAGTGACCTAAAGTCCTGCTAACGCTTTGTAGTCAGAGGCAAGTCATACCAGCTCCAGTAGACAGATGACCAACAGACAGCCGAAGCATTGTAGTACACATTTCAGCCAACATAAGAGAAAAATGAGAGTTTAGGATTATTAAAAATTGTTTGGAGACTCTTTTTTTTTCTCCGGGATAATTTATAAGTTTATGAGATGATGAAGTGTCCACAAGGGTGGAGAAATAGTGGATGAACATTCAGAGGGAAAAGAAGGAATGGCCTGGTATCACGAACCCACGAGTTCTCAGATCATTGCCTGTTCTTCTCAGTGCTCTAGGTAATATCTAAATGCACCATTTGAGCAGTAACCCCAAGAAAGTCTATAATGCATAAGGGTAGAAAATACATTTTAGTACATAATGTTTTCAACATAGAATAATATTCCACTTTATATTGTTCAAGAGGCAAGCTTCCTTTCCTAACTAGATAATAAACTCTTTTGAGGGCATGGACTACATTACATTTACATGCACTTCTGTGCTCCAGAGCACCCGACAATATATGATTTCTATAACAGTTTCTTAAAGAATTCCCATTAAATTAAATTACACAAATGTTATTGAAGGATTAATGCTATTGGTCAGTTGCCAAGAAATAATACAGATGCCAGAAACATCATGAATGTGAATATACGAATATAATAGAGACATAATAGGAATATAATAGAGACTCTAAGAGGAAGCCATGACATGTACTTAAAAATTATTTCTTCTAGATGAGAAGCTTTTGCATAAATAACTAGGCTATTTGCTAGGAATAAGTATCACAATACTAAACAGTCATTAAATGCTACCAACACAGCTGGACTTTTGTATATGGATCTATTTTATTCCTCCAGGGGTCACTTTTATGGCACATAAAATAAGGCAGTGACAGACAACACAAATGTCATACTGATTTATTTAAACATTTTATTTAAAGAATGTATTTAAACATCTTATTTAAATAATGTATTTAAATATTTATTTAAATAATGTATTTAAACATTTATTTAAACATTTAAACATGTCGTTTAAACATTCAGAAAAAGAATGGAAACCAGAACTCTGGCTCTTAATTGGTTAATTATTACAATGTTAAACCTTAGTGAATTACAGGCAAACCTAATAATGATTTAAAGCTCCCATTTATTATACCTCTGTTTCTATTAGGAAGAACACGGCATACTCAAACCTGTCTTAGTGTAACAATGAAGAATCATATTTGGTCAGATTCCAACAGAATATAAAATATTGCTAACATTCTCCTTGCTATTAAAATACGTGCACCCTAAAGTGAGCAAAAAATGGAAACTGAATCAAGGAAGATGTAGAACGTATGAAACTATATAGCTTGGTAGAATATTAAGTTTTACACTTCACTTCTAAAGCATGTGGAAAATTGTAATCAGAATATAAGAATCAAGGAAGTTATTTTATTGTAATTTCATTGATTCGTTGATTTGTGTGTTTGGGCTTTCTGGTGCTCAAAGTAAAAGGAAAACATGGGAAAAATAATTCTAACATGTTGCAGTAGAATTGCATAATTGTGTACTGGTGCAGTTCCATGGGTTTACAGCATCCACATCATGGAAACCATAGCAACAGCAACAACCTCCTTTGTAGCACTGAAATTGCAAGTCCCTGGTGCTGTGGCTCCATTCAAACCAATGTGAGAGAATTTATTTTATTTTTTAAATAGATACATAAATCTTTTAAATAACCCGTATACTGAAGGCGGATAATCTCCCTCTTTAGGCTTTGTTCAGTGTTAATCTGTAGTGCCTGTGTTTTTGGAACTCGTCAGATGCAGACTGTGTTGTGTGCCCTTTCCACCACCTCCCCAAGTTCCTGCCATCCCTCTGGGTCCTGGATCCAGGCTATAGGCAGAGGAGCAAGGGTTGAAAATGATGTTCATGTGTGAGATCTTTCTCATCATCATCAGTAATACTAACAGTAGTCTTTCATTACTTTGTGAGCTTGCAAATCTCTCTTGGTCCTCAAACTGGCTGCAATCAAAAGAGAGTGGTTGCAAGAGAGATGGGAAGAAAGTATCTAAACAAAGGATTCCACTTAAGAAGGCCTCAAATTTTAAATTTATCTCGAGTAACCATATGCATAGAGTTTCATGAATTCTTAGTATGGGTTAATTGTTTGATCATAAATGGAATATTTCAGGGTCTCTCCTGGGGGATGCTGGTTCACTCCCAGGTTTAAGGACTTATAAAAAATATAAAGATTGTTTTTTGAAATTATATGATTTTTAGACTTTTCCCTTTGTCTGGAAAATTCACCTCCTCCAATTCTCCCTGGCCCGTCCTTCTCATTTAACCCCCTCCCACCCTAAGCACACATTCATCTTTCAATATTTGTCAAGTGCTGTCTCTTCCATGAAGCCATCATTGACTCTTGACTTTCCCCTATGCTATACTTCCATTTGTAATATCTGTTACGAGTGTATAATTAGCTTACTCTATATATCTTTCTCCCAATTAGACTGAAAGCTCCTTTAGGGTAATAATTTTGCTAAAGTCCCTGTTATGAACTAATTAGGCCCCCAAAATTGCAAATTTTGTTAGAGATGGGTCTAGAACTGTGGTTCACAAATATCTGTTCTCAGTGTAGTGCTGGATTGAGAGGAATTACTTGGAGAGATTTTTAGAAAGACAGATTTCTGCACTCTATATTTAGATATTCTAATTTAGAAGGTTGAAGCATGTATAGATTTATGTAATTTTAAAAGCTATCTTGGCTTTTAGTCTCTTTGAAATTTTATTGGTGAAACAGATGTCCCGAAGGTTCCTGTCCTGGATATCCCACATTCAAACTCAAAATCAAATATATATTTAGCGAAAATTAAGCTGTATGGGAGGTTGGGTAATAGGTGCTACTTTGGAAATCTAATATCCCCTCATCTCCTAATCTTCCTCTTTCTCCCCTGAAATAGTTCAGAACAAGAGGATCCAGAACAGATATGGATGTGACCAACAGAGACTTAGAACTGCTGACAACGAAAATATTTTTTATTCGCTTGAAGGTATCTTTCTATTGTCTTCTGGCTTCTCTTAGTAGTAGAAAGAAGTCAGCTGTCAGTCTGTCTCTCCTTTGAGGACAACTTGTCCTTTCTTCTGGTTGCTTTAAGATTTCTCAGTGTCTGGTTTTTTAAAGTTTTACTCTCACATATCTTTGTGTATTTTATGCACACATACATGCACCCACATATTATACATTTAAAAATATATCATTTTTGAATCTGTAAACTGATTAATTCATCAATTATTAAAAACTCTTAGCCACTATCTCTTTAAATATTGCTTCTACAGTCTCTCTCTCCTCATCAGTTGGGACTCCAGTTAAATGTATTTTAGACCTCTAACTGGATTGTGTACATCACTCATCATTCTTCTGTATTTTTCACCTTCTTTTCTTTTCCGTGCTTAATTGTGGATATTTTCTTTTAACCTATCTTCTAGTTCTCAAATATGTCTTCAGCTTGTCAACTCTGTTAAATCCATTCATTCATTCTTACTTTCAGTTATTAATTTCAACTTGGTTCTTTTTCAGTGCTTAATGTTACTTGCAATAGTTTTCAGTTCCTTGCTTTTCTCAAGTATGACTTTTATCTCATAAATTATCAAAGGTGGTGCTGTTTTCAGTCTGCATCTGACTGTTTTGTTATCTGAAGTCCCTGGATATCTCCTTCTCTTGTTTCTAGATAATTTTTTCTTGTCACTAGGTATGATTTAAAGTATTTTCTGGATATAGTATTAGAAAAATATCTTGAGAAATAATTTCTAGGATGATGTGAGTTCCTTGGGTTGGGCGGCATTTTGCCTGTTTTTGCACAGCATGTGAAGGCAGTAGCAATTTCAGGACCAAGGGTTGAGAACTTACTGGTTCAACTAGATGATTAGTCAGAGTATGTCTGTACTAACATTTCAGAAAATGTTTCTCCAGAGTCCCAGTGCAGAGCAGGAACTGTTACACTGGTGTTTCTGCCTTTGGTGGGCATCAAAATCCAAACCCCACTTCCTCTGCCCAACAAAATCATCAAGATATTCAGCCTCTCAGCAACTTTCCGAAAGTTAGAAAATGGTCTCAGGGCAAAAACCCTGGGTAGTAGAGAGTATTATCCATAAAAGTTCTTCTCCCTTTCCTGTGCCCCTAAGCTCAGGACTCAGACCTATGCACCCTACATCTCTCGCCCTTCACCAGAGCCTGTCTCAGAGCTGCCATTTCTGTATGGACATTTGCCCCTGAGGCAAAAGCAGTTCACCTCTGAGGTGTAGTTCTCTTCCTGGCAATCTTTCTCGGCCTTGCCATTTTTCAGTCTCTTGTTAGGTCTCTGAACCTTTTAGAAGGTGATTTTTGTCAAGCCTTTTAGTTGTCATCACCAGGAAAATTGATCCTGTTTACCAGGACTGTCATCACTGGTTGCTTTGATGATGTGTTATTAATAACTGGTCATTTTTCATTTTATGTTGGTTCATGTTTTTTCCCCTCCTATTTGTTCTGCTTTGATTAAATTGTTACTCATTTCCTTTTTCATTTCTTTTTTTATTATTAAACTTTGCCACATATTTAAACAAAATTTTTCTTTGCATATATTACAAACAAGTTTAAAAAGACAGCAAACAGATGTGGAAAACAATTGTTCCATTTTCGTTTCTTAATTTGAGAGTGTCATTAACTTTTACATTGCATTAACTATTGTGCTCCTTTTCTCAGATGGATTATGTGGCTGACGGATTCTTTCAATGCCTGCATATCTATGAATATCCTTCTTCAACACTGACATATTCATTCTATCATGTTTGGGGTTGGGAATAAGCACTTGCTTAAATCCCAACTACTAAGCAGCTATCATAAGCATAGCAAAGTTGCAGGTGCCAGATCATAGTGATACAATCTCATTTCTTGAAAATTAATTTATAGATTTAGGTGCGTTGCAGTGGGGCTGGGAGGTAGTTGTGTGACACTTAGAGAATATAAGTTAAAGTGGCAAACAATCTAGTACTAACAGGAAGTCTGATGCCCTGTGATTATTTTTCCTTTGTAAACTACATTTTTATCCGGAAGTTTGTCAGATTTTCTTTTTGTCCTTAGAATTTAGGAATTTTATTGGGTGATGTTCTTGGTCTTTTACTCCCTGAACATGGCGTTCTCTTAGGAGTGTTGTGATTTTTCTTTGTCCATTCATTTTGTCTGGTAGTGGAAGCATCCTGGAGAATACAGAAAAGTTTTGGAAGTCTCTGTCAATCTGGATCAGTGGGATGGCTCTCTGCTTTGTAATCTCCTTGCTCTTGCTTAGTCTCAAAGATGGGGAGGAACTAGCTCACATCAGTTCAGCTCTTTCTTAGTTCCTAAAAACCAAGGAGACCATGCCTGTTTATGAGGAGCCCCTCCCTGAAGGGTAGGGTGGGGTCCATGTGTCTCCGTGATCCATAATCATCTGTTCTTCTTTCCCACTAAGTGTCTACCCTGGAGGGTAGAGAGATCCACAGTGATTATCTTCCTGCATTCATCAGGTCTTATCTCCTGCTGGCTCCTGGGGTGAGAAGGGGATGAGTGGGAATAGAAAAGATGCAAAATGGTTGAACTATCATTCCAGAGTCCTTTGCTAAAATCTCAATGGTGTATTATTTTGCAAACATGGTTGAATTCAGATAACTAACATTAGGATTTTTGCATCCATGTACTTAAGTAAAATGGGGAGATGTATACTTCTACTTTCTTTATTTGGTTTTGGGATCAAAGTTTATCAGCTTATATTTGTTTTCTATTGCTGCATAACAAACTACCACAAACTTGGGGATTTAAAACAACATATACTTATTACATCACAGTTCCCATGGGTCAAGAGTCTGGCATGTTTTAGCTGGTCCTTCTGTAGCACCTCACAAACTGAAATGAAGGTGTTGGCCAGCTGCACCTTTATCTGGAGGCAAACTAGGGAAAGAGCTGCTGGCTCCCTCGAGTTGTTTGCAAGATTCAAGTTGCTGGTTGTAATATTTTCTCACTGGCTGTCGGCCTGGGAGGTTGCCCTGGTAGGCTCCTAGAGGCCACCCTCACGTCCTACCCTCATGGTCATCTCACATCATTGCGGCTTACTTCTTCAAAACCAGCAGGGGAATCTCTCTTTTGAATGTTATTTGATTAGGTCAGGCCTACCAGAGATCATCTCTCTTTGATTAACTCAAAGTCAACTGATTAGGGACTTTAATTAAATATGCAAAATTTCTTCACCGTTACCATATAATGTAACCTAATCGAGGGACTGACTGTCCTCTCATATTCACAATACCGCTCACACTCAGGGGAGGAATTATACAAGGGGGTAGGAATCTTGGGGAACTTCTCAGAATTCTGCCTCCCACAGAGCTTCATATATACCTTTATTGCCTCCTTTTTGTATTTCAGAAGCAACCTGAAATTTTATAATTTTTCTTTTTAAACAAGGTTTAGTTTAGAATTTTTTGCTTGTTTTTTTAGCTTTCAGACACATGGGATATTTTTGGTATCACTTTGTTATATTGATTTCTAATTTAACTGCATTATGATGATTTAACAATCTGTATGATGTTGACTTTAAGACATGTATTAGAGATTTCTTTGTGGCCTAATATTTGGTCATTTTAAAAGAATATTCCATACGTGTTTAAAAAGAATGAAGATTTTCTGTTGTGTCAGTATTGTGTTATGAAAAAAATAGATCTTTGCTAAATTAAGCCACTAAGTGATCAGGGTTAATTTACTATCACAGCAAAGCCTGGCCAATACGGTATAATTTGGGAGGTTTACTTACCTAGAAAAGAGTAAATTTCACCAAGTCATTTATTCGGCTTTCTTTTAATGCATCTCAGAGTATGTTCATGGATTTACTTCTCCCTGGAGAGCTACTACTAGGAATGTCTGCAAAGAAGACTCCAGTGAAGTAAAGTTTTTGAGGACTTATTTGCCTGAGACTATTGACTCATATTTAAATTACTGTTTGTCTGGATATATACAGGTAATCTCAAAATTATTCTACTTTAGCACTGTGAAAATGTTACTCCGTGACCATCTCACCATAAGTGTTACTCTTAGGTTGTATAGAAGTATTTTTTTCTTTATCTTTTTTATTTTATAATACTTTGATCAGGTATGTTCCTAAATTTTATTATACAGTGCTATGCTATGGGATATCTGTGTGGAAACACCCACGAGGTAAGTTAGCAGGTTGGGTCTTTAATTCAGACATGACATCCAAGTAGTATATGTGAAGCTCTGAGAGTCATCGATTTTATAAGGGAAAGGGGTTATGGGAGAAGAGGGTACCAAGGACAGCTCATGGGGGCCCATCCGTTTAAAGGGTGGCTGAAGGAAACGAGTAAAGCAAGTGGAGAAAGACCACATATGGCAATAGGACAAGAAATAGGAGAACATAGAGCTATAAAAGTTAAGTGAGAGTAATTTCAGTAAGAAGGAAGATGTCAACAATGTCACATCCTGCATAGTGGATGGAAGAAATTGAATTTAGTAACTGAAATCATCGTTGACTCTTAAGAGTCATTATTGTGGAGTAATAGGGGTTAGATGCTAGATTGTAGGTTGTTAGAGAAAAAATGTACATGAGAAATTAGAAATTCTAATTAGAAATTAGAGGAATTAGTTCACTACATTCCACTTACATTTACTGAGGCATTTGCAAATATGAGCACATGCATTTGTCTATCAAGAATTTGTCAAGCACCTACTATAAGCAAATCTCAGCTCCTTTCCTGAAAGTTGACTGTGTAGATTTGAGGGTGACAGTGGTGGGGGGAGAGATGCACAGCATTCAGATAATATGAGTAATTTAAAAGAGGCAAACAATCCAGTAAAAACCAGATAAAAGGAACCTAAGGTCAATTAGGGAGGCTCCCTCGGAAGGTGTGAGATGTGAATAAGTTGTGTTTTGAAGGAAACAAGGCTTATGGAGTGAATGAGAAGTAGGAGAAGTACTCCCAGGGAGAGGGCAAACCATATTCAAAGAGGACTATGAGGACTGGTTAGTGTAGGAGTTAATGTTGCTCCTATTTTGTGGCTTGTTGATTTTAAAGCACAAAACCACTGAGTGGTGAGGAGAGTTCTTATCTTGCTGTAATTACCCCTATTCTATTTTATTCACTAAGGTTTATTTTCCTAACATTTTTCTAGCATTCTACTTTTTTTTGGTCTAATACACTAAAAACCAGTGTTGCAACTCTAGGCTAGCCACGCCACAGAAAACCCCTCAAGCTGGGCTTCTGCTGTCCAGAATGCTAACCACGAGTACTATATATGGCATAAACTTAGCAGCACAGCATGCTGGGATCTCTGGCAGGGAGGCAGGAGAGAGCAAGAACCCAAGTCCGGGGCAGGAGTGTACTAGAAGAGCAGAAGAAGTGAATTCTTATGTATGGATAACCTAGCAGTAAAAATCACTCGTACAAGGGGGCTTAGAGAAGTTTGACTCTCCGTCTGGGCCAGTGCACACTCTGGCTGTCAGATGAGGGTGTGAGGAAGGGTAGATCTGCAAGACTCATAGAAGGCGATGTCTTAGACTTAGGCAGGAAAATCCTGATTGTGAAATATGAGCAGCAGGCTCTATCCCAGGAGGACACAGTTGACAGGAATGAGGAGAGTGTTCTTCAGCCTAGTGATTGAGGACCCAGTCCTATTTGGGAACTGAATTGAGAAACCGAGACTAGGATAAAGGTTAATCTCATACAGGAAGACTAGTTAGCGATAGAGTCTGCAGCTTTGTAAGTGGAGTTCTCTTTTACCCCTAACATGATGGTCTAGAGCTGAAGACAATTGCTCTTCCTGACTTACTAGTGGGAAAGGAGTGCCTGCCAGGCCATAAAGGCCTGATTCTCCATACCCTGTCATAGACTGAGTTATGCCCTCCTCCTAAAAATATGTTAAAGTTCTAACCCCCATGACCTCAGAATGTGACCTTGTTTAGAAGTGGGATCACTGCAAATGTAATTAAGATGAGGTCACACTGGAGTATGGTGGGCATTCAACCCCATAGGACTGTGGTCCTTACAAGAAAACAGCTATGTGAAGATGTAGGCAAGCAGGGAGAATACCACGTGTTGGAAAATGCAGAAACTGGAATTACGCAGCTGGAAGCCCAGGAAACACCAAGTATTTCTAGAAAACCATCAGAAGCTAGGAACAGACAAGAAAGGATTCCCCACAGTTTTCAGAGGGAGTATGGCTCTGCTGACATTTCAGACTTCGAGCCTCCAGAACTATGGAGACAATAAATTTCTGTTTTAAGCTACCCCATTTGTGATACTTTGTTATGGCAACTCTAGGAAACTAGTACACATTGGGTCTGGAAATGAATGGAAGAAGACACAGTTTGTGGTCAGTGGACTGAGATAGGCTGGAGAACAAAAGGAGGGAGGTTTTCTTTCAAAGACCACAGCTAATAACCAAGAACTTTGCCTGCAGGCTTGTTGCCCCTTCCCTGCACTGAAGCTCTATCAAATGTTGAATTGTCCTCTGAAGGTTTTCCACCATGATAAACACTTAAAGTCAGCTCCAAAATTCACATTATGTCCTACTAGCCAAGATGAGGCAGAGCCAAATATTTTTTACTAGTTTAGGCCTATCTCTGACCATAACATTTTTCTTTTGAGTCTCTCTTAGTTGTACGTGTATTTTAAGTTAATTTTTGTACATGGTGTGAGTAAGTATTGAAGTTCAGTTTCTGCATATGGATGCCCAAATATTACTGCTCCACCTATTGAAAAGTCTATTATTTCTTATTGAACCACCTTTACACCTTTTTGGAAATCCAGTGACATATATGGGTGGGACATTTCTACACTCTCCATTATATTCCACTGATTTATGTATCCATTCTTTGGGAAATATTACACTTTCTTGCTTACTATCACCTTATAGAAAGTCTTGAAATCAAGTACTATGAGGTCTCCAGCTTTGTTCTTTCTCAAAATTATCTCAGCTGTTCTAGATCTATTTCTCTTCCATTGTCAATTTATACAAAAAGACTTTTTTGTGTTTGGACTTGGATCGTGTACAATTATTTACAGATTAATTTGGACAGAATTGACATCGTGGCTATGTTTTGTTTTCCAACCCATGGATAGGTCATAGTCCATTGATTTAAGTCTTCCTGATTGCTCTCACCACTGTTTTGTAGTAATCAGCATAAAATCTTGCACATGAAAAATAATTCGATTTATTCCTAATTATTTCATGTTTTATGATACTACTGTAAATGGTACTGTTTTCAAATTTAATTTCTAATTCTTCATTGCTAGTATATATGAATATAATTGACTTTTTGTATATTAACTTTTAATCTACATAGCTGTGAAAATATTAGATTTTGTAGCTTTTTCATAGATTATTCTGGAGTTTTCTTTGTAGATAGTGATACCACATGTGAATCAAAACAGTTTTATTTCTTCCTTTTCAATTATTTTATTTCTTTTCCCTGTCTTATTGCACTGGCAGGACCCCAAGTACGATGTTAAATGGGAGGGATGAGAGTAGACATAGTACTTTTTTCCTGATATTAGTGGAATAGCCTTCAATCTTTCACCATTAATTATGACATTAGTTGTAGGATTTTTCAATAGATTCTCTTTATCAGAGTGAGGAAATTTCCTTATATTCCTAGTATGATGAGAGGTGTTTTTTTAATCATAAATTGATGTTGGATTTTGCCAATTTTTTTTCTGTATCTATTGAAATGCTCATGTTGTTTTGTCTTTTAATTCATTAATATTGAGTGTTACATTAATTCTTTTTTAAGCTAACCTTGCATTTCTTAGATAAATCTCATGTGACACACTGTATAATAGTTTTGATGTTGCTGAACTTACTTTAAATACAAAGATATAGATGGTTTAAAAATAAAAGTTTAGAAAATATACACCAAAGAACCACCCTAATGCAAAAGAGCCAGAGTGCCTATATTAATATCCGATGCCATAGTCTTAAGAGCAAATATTACCAGGGATAAATAGGGCATTAAATAATATTGGAGAGATCGATTCATCGTGACATAGTCATGCTAAATATGTGTGCATCTAACAACAAATCTTCAAAATACATGAAGCAAAATCTGATAGAATTGAAATAGAAATTTCAGTAGAAATTCCAGTAGAATTTCTGTAGAAATTGTAGAAAAAAATTCTACAATTATTTGAGGACTTCAACATTTGTCTCTCAGTAATTGATAGAATCGGTATTCAGAACATGAGTTTAAAAAAGAAATAATACTAATCTTCTACAAAGTCTTCAAAAAATAGGGGAGGATGGAGTACCTCCCAACTTATTAGAAGTCAGTATTACCCTAATGTAAAAGCCAGACAAATACATCATAAGAAATCAGAAATCAATATTCCTCGTGAGTATAGATGCCAAAACTCTAAGAAATGGGAACAAACTGAATTTAGCAAAACTCTGCTTTCTATCTAGCATTGGTCTTGCTTGGAAATTATTTGCCCCTTGCATTGCATTAGGAGATCTCTACAAGGTATTACCTGTAGGATTTTAGATCCTTAATGGTTTCGTACCTCTTCCAGGAGTAAAGAGTTAACTGTTTAATACTCATCTAGTTGCAATATGTCTTCGCCTGTGTGATCTGTATGTGATTGGCCTTCCTGACACTCCTCCAGGTGTGTAAGGCTTTTTATTCACATACAGAAGATGCAAGAAAGGCTGTGTGACTGTTCACCCCTTCCAGTAGCCAATAATCTCTACAGGCTTGCACCACCAAGGCTATTTTCTGTGGTCTCCTTACTTGATAGCAGTTGTTATTCTGAGCTCCCAGTGGAGCCTTCTGAGGAGGAGCTTGCATGTTATAGCAGGCTTACCTTTTGCTCTTACACTTGGTCACAGGTGAGGCAGTTTTGGGGTCCAGTTTTACTTTTGGAAAGGTTTGTCCCTTTTTGGATTTCAGGATAGTTGGTTACCTCGTGACACCAGTTCTTTGATGAACTTAAGGAAAGTTACAATTTTGTAGTTTCTCCAGATTCTCCACGTTGTCAGGTTGCGAGCACATTCTCTGCAGCTTTGTACATCCTGATTGGACATCCAAGTTTGGCTTACTGATTTTAACCTCTGTTCAAAGTTGTTCTTCTTACAGTCATAAAATCAACAAAAGCAAACTGATGTTTCCTAAACATAGGAATTGATTGTCCTCTATTGCTCTGGCCAGATCTCCATCACATATTTTCTTCCATCTTTGTCGTGCCTGTCCGGTATTCTTTCATGGCTATTCCCTTTCCTTTGTCCTTTTCATCTTTCTGTCTCTTCTTATATCCCAGCTTAGTTCTAATGATTCTAAATCATCCTCATCCTCCTAGATTTCTCTCTGTTTAACCCCAAGTTTCTCAGTCATCGCAACTCTACCCTCTGAAGTTCTTATCCTATCCAGCCTGGGCAGAAACCCCCACACTCTTATCCTCAGTCAGACAATGCTGTACCTCTTTGACATCATGGAACCTAGTAACAAGGCAATTAACATTTATTGTAATGATATTTCATTGTAATTCTTCTCCTTTTCACACATAGGTTGATAATGTCCAAATCTGTCATGATTTTAGTGTTTGATAGTTCTGTTATGTTGATTTATGTTTGGACAACACAAACCTATCTCCTGGAGTAGGAAATTGGTACAGTTTGAACATTTTGTCTTCTCACTGACAAAAAATAAGACATTTCCTATACTATTTACCTTTTAAAGAAACCACCAGCTTTAATGTAATTGATGTATATTACATAAGAGTGATAATGGTCTCATCATGGGAGTTTTATACTTTAGCAACTAGGTTTTCCATAACTTAGTCTTGCCTCTCATCTATGACCCACCAGGGAACCATATCATTATTTTATATACCAGCTTCTCCAAGTCTCAACACTTGAATAATTTCTCTGCTTTCCCAATAGGATTGCTTCACCTTCATCCATTTTATTCTTTTCTAGTTCTCCTTATTGCTTTTCTTTGATATTTTCTCTAAGTCCCAAACCCATTATATTTTCTCTCTTGAGGCTGCTTCTTTAGATTGTTTCTTACTTACTATTCAACATTCTACGAATGTGTAGAAAAGACCCTGGTCAAGTGTTTCAAAAACTTGTTTTTTTAAAAATCTAAAACAAACAAACAATATAATACCAAGCTTACATCCTGTAACATCTGAGCAAGGTCTTTATAAAGAAGTGTTAAAATCATTATGTTGCCCATAAGCACAAGGAAATCCTGAAATTCTAAAAAAGTTAATTTAAATGAGACGTGTGGCTCTTCTCTTATAATTCCTTTTTAGCTCAGTTCTTCATTCATAGATATGACATGTGACCCTCAGATACATTTACATGGTCTTTTGATCACATTTTGGACTTCAGAAACTCGCAGACTGTATCTTGACAGAAGATGTGATTTGTTTTGCTTGTACAATATTTTACAATTTTTGCATTTGTTGTCAACATTTAAAATTGCGAAAATTTTACATAAAAATCTAGACATAGTTTTTCTTTAAAATGTATGAGGGCTGCACTATTGGGCCTGTATTATGACATGGCAAAACAATTGGCTTGGTTGCATAGCAGCTGCTCCCTTTAAATGGGACATGGACATCCAGCTTCACATAGTCTTCACAGCTCCCCACTGTCTTTGACTCTGCCTGCTCCACACAACCCTGTTACCTGGCTGGCTCCTGAAGCATTTGAAATTGTAACTATTATCTTTGAGATCTGCTTTCAGTAGAAGCACACACAATTTCAATGGCTAAAGAAACGATCAAAACAAATTATCGTATAACTTCCCTGCAGGTGCTTATAATTTAAAACAGATGAGACTGGCATTGTCTATATTCACCTATTACGTGCTCCAATCTCATATGAGCATCCCCTAAATGGTATTCTTAGATCAAACTTAAATTATCATCCAAACCAGAATGAGTGTAAACAGGAACACTATCAATAATTTGTCGGGACGGGGATTGTATAACGAGACTGTCCTTGTCAAATCGTAACATAGAGTCATCCCAGTTATGCTTATGGACAGAATCCTCTTCATCAAGGAGGTTACAAAATAATCTGAAACTCCATCTTCTCATTTAAATTTCCAGCTATCTGTTGCTTCTATTCAAAATATTTATTCATTGACTTATTCTTTCAATAAATATTACATGCTAAACCTTATTCTAGGGTCTGGGGATAAGATGGGAAACGCAAGAAACAAATTCTCTACCTTTATAGAACTTACATCCTTTTCACAAATAAACAATTAAAGATGAATGCAATATCACAGGGATAAAATCTATGAATGAAAATGGAAAGAGGTAGGGGATGGAAGGCAATGTGTTGGTACTATTTTACATAGGACTGCTAAGAAAGATCTCACTGAAGAGGTGACATGGAAACAGAGCCATGAAAGAAATAAAAAAGCGACCCTTCAGATGTCTGGGGGAGGGCTTTAGAAGGCAACAGCAAGTGTGAGCACTCTGAGAGTGCTTGAGATCTTCAGAGAAGAGCTGGTAGCCCAGTGAGGCTGCCATAGAGAGACTGGGCGAATGAGTATTAGAGAATGAGGCCAAAGATGCATTGAAACCAGACAAATAAATAGAAGATTATAGGAATGGATCTTAGGCTATCTGCCATTTGAGACTGCCCCCTCTCCTGACAGAAAGTAGGAAAAAAGTATCAAGAATACTTAGATCAAAACACTGTTGCTTTTGGATCATGCTCATGCTTTGGGCATTAGTCTTCTTCAGTCAGGCTTTCTGGGTCTGAATTCTACAGCTCATGCCTCCTCTGACCTCTCCTTATGCTCTAGGCAACTGGTTGGCTACTAGACCTCCGGCCCCTTCCTGACAACTAGTTACTATAGACAGCTCCTTGATCTCTGAAGCAAGTCCTTGACTTTCCAGTCCTTAATTGGACCCTAATCTCTGCACCATGCATACAGCTGTGTTCTGTCCCAGCTGCTTGACCTCTGGTTGAATATAATGGTTTATGACTCAGGCTTTTTAACTTTAGCTTCTTCTCCTCCTCATTATCTGCCGTTATTGATCCTTAGTTTGAAATCACAGTTCCTTACCTGATATTGGGCTCTGATCCATATACCAGAGTTTAATCTCTGGTGCCACGTACCCCTATTATGTAACTGACTTCATTACAGCAGATAATTACATTAAGTAAAGAAAATATGATGCCCAAAAGACAACTTCCAATGTTGTGCCTAAACCTGATGCCTACTGAAGTCATGCTGGTTTCTTGCCAATATAAACCAACAGCAAAAAAGATTTTTAGTTTCTCTCTCTTCATATACAAATGGATAACATAATTTAGTTCTTCATGATATGTTTTGCTCTTCATAAGAACATGTTTTAAGTCAACATCATGACTTACTCTTATGCCACAGAGAAGGGCTTCTCAACCATTCTCATATCTTGGTCATATAGGAAATAATATTTGTAGCTCACACTGAGGTAACTGGATGTGACTACATGATTGCCAGAGGGACTCAACTCCTCAGCTCATCTGTAAGCCATCCAAACCATATCAGGTGAGAGTTCTTTTGTTCAGGTAGGTGGTGGTTGTTGTTTTTCAGAGTTAGCTTGATTATGTCTAAACTTGATTTAATTACAGATATTTCTACATATATCATAATAAGAAACTGACACCCCCTGGTACACTTCACTTACATTTCTCTAACACTCAAGACCAAAAGAAGAGTAGAAAATATCATGCCACTAACATTTTAAAACTCCTTTCCACTCCTCTGGAATAAATATCTTATTCAAATGAGACTGCCATGAACAGTAATATATTTCAGAATTAGCTCATATTTCTGATCTTTGAAATATGTTATTTTTCTATCTGCCTCATTTTTCTCAAATATCTAGTCTACGCTTTTCATAATATAGTTTCATTTGAGAATCTTTTACTTTCAGTTTTATTCTTCCAAAATAAGAACATGCGTGTCATTTTTCATTTCAGCAAACACCTACTTACCACCTAAAATATGCTATGTTCTGTATTCTGGGGAGGTAAGAAGTGAAAGACATAGTCCCTTGTCCATGCTGTTCATGGTCTAGATAGGGAAACTGGCAAGGAAGTCATTGGTTATAGTATGTATGCTATTTGCAATATCAATAGTAAATAAGAAGGAATGATAAACTTTATTCAGGTGGTAAGAGATAAGGCAAGTGAGGTTCTAAGTCCACAGACTGGAAGAGGCAAAACACTGAAGTAAGCTAGCTGGAATATCTGCAAATTCTGTCTCTTCAAAAGTAATGTCAAATTCTGATTGTGCAAAGTACATCAAACTTGGCATTAATAACCCCAGATATATTCCTATTACTATCCTAGATGAAATTATTGTGCTTTTAAATTTCATTTTTTCTCCCCATAGAAGATAATTCCCAATGCAAAGTGGGCAACGTGTACATCTATGAGATGAGATGTACATGAAGAAAATGCAGATCATTTCCATTGCCCTGAATTTATCCAAAGGCATTGATGTGCTATTGTAGATGATGGAGCTCTTCCTAACAATTTTATAGAAGAAATGAAACCTATACTACTGGGACACCAACATCTTTTTACTGATTTCAGAAGCTTAGCATTAGGAGAACATCAATTACATGCCTGAACAAAAGTGTATTCAGACCTTTTACGTAGCCTCCTTTGCATTTAACTCAACTCATGTCTTTGCCCCATTGTAGGTGGCATGAGTGACTATGTTGGCAGTAATACTGCCTAACCTGAAGATGCCTAAATTAGTTTGCTGCTTTTGCCTTCTAATACTGATGATTCATCTGAATCCTTGTCTATGAGGGAATGTTAACCTATTGGCTTGTAAAATTCCAAACCAGGTCATTGTGATCTAATTTCTTCCTATCAAACAATTTAAACTATAGGTAAATGTTTTGCTTTATTTCTCTTCCAAAACTATTGTGTATGACTATAAAAGATTGGTACAAGAGATGCCATATCTAATTCTGATATAAATAATTTTATTACATATTGTAAATCTTACAATATTTGTAAAAGTTAGATTATTTTTATTCATTTTCTTAATACATTTATAAAGAATTTGTGATATTCTGAAAAATATAGGCAACTGTAACAAATTAAAAATCATTTAGGTAATGACTATAAAGGTATAATAAGACAAGAGATTCTGTGTTGAATTTTCTACTCATTATCTTTCCCTCTCTTTCTACCTGTTCTCTCAGGGTGATATCTTCCAGGACCATGATTTCAACTCAAGCCCAGAATTCTCTGTCCTTGATTTCAGGCTCCTATATTCCATTCTTTAACAGATGTCTTCACCTGGATGTCCTTAAAACATCTCAATCCCCAATTCGAGAAATATTCTCATTGTCTGTCCCATATTCTTTTATCTTCCTCTCTCCCCATATTCCCTATACCCATTCAGGTTGCCAAGTCAGAAACTTGTGAGTCATCATAGACACATTTCCTTTCCTCTCCATTTTTTCCATATCCAATAAGTTTCATATTTACGAATACTTCTTTCCTCTGTAACCTCCTTTCCATTCTTACTGCTATTACCCTGGTTCTAGTACTGACCATCTCTCTCTAGAACATTGGAATGACTCCTAACTGAGGTCTTCCACTCCAAGTTTTAGGCCACTTCATTCTCATGCTTGAAATGGCTACAGAATATCAATGTGTTTAGCAGATGGTCTGAAGTTAAGGTATAAGTTGTATTTTGAGGTAAAAGATTTTACAGATTCAGTAATTTAAAATTCAGAGAGTAAATTAGACCAACCAGCTGATGTTTCATGAAAGAAGATGGTCTAGTGAACATCAATACTTAAGAGAGATTGTCAAAACAAGAGAAGGAAAAAAATTAAGACAGTGGAAATGTTAGAATTGCAAACTTTGAATCTCATTAAAGTGTTTGATTGCAGTTTTTTCCCTATTCTGGTCAATAAGTAAAGACTGTTTTTTCAATGAGCATACTCATCCAAGATTAGGTCATCTATTCTACTAGTTAGCCACTTGCTCCAAAGCACACCAAAAATTCTTAGGGTGGAATGAAGCAGTGGACCACTTGTTCCTAGAAATCTCTTGTAATTGCCTTCCGTTATTTGTCATTTGTCCCACCTGGTAATTTAGCTTCAGAATTCATATCAGATAAACCTTCAACTGGTAAAGTGGAATGGTAAGAAGAACAGTATGGTGCCAAGTACATGTGTTCACTTGATAAGTATTTGAAAAAGGAAACATCTGTGCAATATAGTCTCAAGTCTCATGGGAAGACTTTGAAAATTATACTGCTGAAGCTGTTATAGAGAAAAACAGAAGTACAATCATTTGAAGTACTTAAGTTAGACATCTTTCTCTTTAAGATCATAAGGAGGGTTGTTAAATGTAACATCTTCCACATTACAGTCTGCAAAGGATTAGAAAAGTGAGCATTATTGTTATAGTTAATCATTTGAAACAAACTTCTGAATTCCCTTAGTATTTAAGAGCTACATGTTACCCTCTACTCTGCTGGCCATTATCACACTTAATTTGGAAAGGTAGTTAAATTGAACAGCAGCTCCTAATCAGCACTATTTCTGAAGAGCAGAACTCTGTCTCTCCTCCCTTAGATAACACATACTTTAATAAGAGAAACCAATAGGGTATGGAATGCATTGTTTTGCAAGGAACCTGATATTTCAGAAAGCAATAAGCAATGTGTTACCTGACTCTAATGCCTGTTTCACAGTAAGGTATCTAGCTACAATGAAAAGCTTATTCAAAACAATCACTTATGATATTGCTAAGCCTTTATCCCTCGACAGATAAAAGAAGAAACTATTAATGTTGTTGAAATGATATAGGGAGAAAGGCATTTCCCATCAATTTTTTTTAAAGCCAGTACCAATCTAATATAAGATCTTTGCAATATGCATGGACCTAAGCATTTAAGGAGGTCAACTAAATGTTTGTTCAGAGTTACCACAAGTCAAAAGTCTTCATATTTTACTTTTCTGATTTATTCAAGTTGAAACATTTCACATGCCATGTTGATTGAACTGTTTGACTTACAGGAGTATAAACAGTTTTCAAGACAGTTCAACGAACTGCACTTTACAAAGCACTCAATTTTCAAATTATTTTAATGGCAGTAACACCAATCCTATTATTAGCCTTCATACTGTGTTCAGCTGGAATGGTTTCACAACATTCTGATGAATTTCACTGCTACCAATCTACTATATTCTTCTTTAACTCTATTAATATGACTTCACTTATTAATCCAAAGGACATTCATTTGGTCATTGAAAATTATTCTCAAAAAGTACAAAAAAGTGCAAGGGCACCTCTTCAAAATAAGTTTGAAAAGTAGTTGAGTGCTGAACAGTGTCAAATACCGAGATATTTTCCTACCCAAACTGATACTTAGTTGATGTCCTCAGCTTTGGATTCCAAAGTATGACCTGGATATGTGGTTCCTTTGGATCACCAGGTGGCTCACACAGATACTGATTCCTAGTCTCCATGTTTTGCTTATGAAAGTTTGTCCTGGCTGGATTCCATATTCCAGTAGATGCCTGTAGGCTGCAGCTGGAGGATTCTCTTATTGCTTCTGGGCCTCCACTGGTCACCTCCACGATTCTTCTCTAATTTGAGAGAGCCCCCACACAATAGGCTACCTCAGAAATCCTCAGAGCCACAATTTCGTTATGCCTATCACTTTATTCAAGGGAGAAAGTGCAAGACTCCTATTGTGAAGTTTATGTTTTTAATCTTAACTGGATTTAGGATTATTTTTGTAAACAGATGAAGCAACACTAAAGTCTAAGTCAGTTACTGGTTCCGATTAATTTTTTGGCCAGCTTGGCTAAGGATTTCCTCCTTGAAAGTACAGAATTGGAGATCTTATCAGGGTAGTTCATGTGGCATATTTTCCTTGGATAGTTGAAGGATATGCTGTTGTTAATAAGTGAACCAAATGCCCATGTTTTAGACATTCAGATACCTTTTAACTCCCTTTAACCTCTAGCAGAGTCAGAGACACTGCTTAAGATAGTAGTCTTGGAACAAGGTATTGATTGATATAGGGAGGGAAAAAGATGGTAAACCTGAGTGAGCAGCAAGATGACCAGAGATTAACACAGGAAGATGATTTATGAGTTATCTGAAGTATCAGAAGAATGGAAAGATGAGGTCTGTTTTGTGCTGGTCTCAGCCTATCAATAACCAACGTTGTGGCTCGACTGGCCTTTATGGTTCTTAGTATGATTGCAAGATGCCCTCAGCAATAGCAATGTGGAAACTTTGAAGGAAAAGGAAAGGGGTTATCACTTACAAGTCCTGGAAATTACATGGCAAACCTGGGGCCACATGGTGAGGTTGCAGACAAATAGAGAGCACAGGCTAGTGTTCTGCTTTTATTGAGGTCAAAGATGGGGGCCTAGGTTTGGGGCATGGGGTTTCCCAGGCTCACTCTTTATTGGTGAATTTAAAGCATAAGAGTGGGAATTGAAAGCACAGGAAGAGAAAAACAAGCAGCCCAAGTGGTCAGTTACCAAAATCAACCAAGATCTCTAAAACGTAAGAGCCTGGGGTGGAGGGCTGGCTCCTTATCTAGTTGTGGCTGGCAATGTGTTCTTTCAAGATAGCCATCTTTGAAGTGGATGCCTCGCTGAAGTGGATGCCTGAGCAATCAAAGCTTAAGTCAGGTACTTGCTTGTGTTACAAAAAAAAGAAAAAAGAAAGAAAGAAAAACCAACTGTGAGGGCTTACTACAAGGTCAAAGTCAAAGCCAAAATGAGAGGAGCTGAAAGTCATTGGGCAAGACTCAGGAAGAAGCAGTAAATCAGACTTAGATACAGAGGTTTCAGTGCATTTATTCAGAATCCCAGAAAGGGAGGGGTGAGTACCGTGGGTACCTCTCTTGGAGGTAAATCCCCCAGAATATATTTTGAATCTGCCTGAGAATTTTTAATTTAGTTTCAGGTTTATCAAACGGCCTTCACCTTCATTGTGAGACTGATTGTTAACGGAGGCTGACCTTGTTCTGACAGCACTCATTTTCATGGAGGTGGGATATAGGTTCTATTTCAACAGCAATTTTTGGTGTTTGGCGCCCTCCGTGTCCTATGAAATCAAGAAAGTAAATCAAGATAGCTTGTATTGTGGGGAAGTTGTCTATCCTACTCATTAGCAGTTCACATTTTTCTTTTTGTCCAGAACTTGGCACCCAGCTTAGACTAGAACCCTGACAATTCCTCTGTTAAACATCTATTATGTGGACCTGAGATCGAGGGACCAAATTTATTACTCAGAAGTTTTCTGTAACTACTTTCCATACTTTGGACTTTGGGGAAGTTAAGTTTGCCTCAGTACTTTAATCAGTTCCGATGCAGGAACTTCAGTGGACAGCCACGGTGAGTGCTCAAAGAAAATGCCTGTAGGACAGAAAACAGGCGACTCATTGCAGGGAATATAAATGAAAGATGCGCAGGGAGCATTCTGTGCTCAATCTGTTCAGTGACAGGTGATTGGGCTATGGAGGTTCTTGTGAGAGGTGCACAGTGAGTGTCAACATAGGTTTTTCTGACATGTTAAATTTTTGGAAAATAATTGAAACAGCCACCCAAAGCATTGGTACAGCCTTAGTCTTGGTGTACAAGTGAATCATGTCAATTCTACTAAATTCAGAGTAAGAAAGTTTTTAAAAGATTAGCCTGCAAGGTAAGCAGATTTTGCTTTTAGACAAATGCTCACAGGTTCTTGCAATTCTGTCCTGCTTGATATCATCTGTCTAGAAGGGACTGCTCCCTTTGAGTAAGGCTTCAAGTGGACCGTGTTTGAGAGCACAAGTCATAAAGTACAATACTGCAGAGAAACAAAAGCATATTCAAATCAAATGGGAAGAGTAATAGGAAAATAAAATGAGAAGTATAATAAAAGGAGTAGAAACATTAGAATCTGCCCCATTTTCATTTTCTCTTAGGAACCTGACATTTCATTCTCTCCTCAAAGCCTAATGGCCTTATACATATAAAACAAGGACATACCATTCCTTTTGTTTCCAGCTAATCACTTCAGAATGCCTCTCCAGGGGGCTGAAGTTCTATACTCTTGGAGTCGGTTACCTGCATGCAAACATAAAGGTGAAGAATGCAGGTTTCTTCTCTCTGATATAAATAAGGGAGAGTTGGGATTTTTAATTCCTGTTCTGGGAGATTCAATAATCTAACCACAGTTTATTTGGCAAAGTTATAATTATTAAAGGATTTAAAAGCTCTTAGGGTAGAAAAGTACCAGAAACCTCTCTTGTCTCTTTTGTTATCTGGTTTCCAGGACGATCAGAACAGAGGAGGAATTAGGAAGAGACTGGAAGAGAAAATGTGATCTTGTGCATAATCATCTTTGTGAAAGTTTCAGGACATTATTGCTACAGTGTCAGGGGTTTCCCAGGCAGGACTGGCATCCCTCTGAAGTTATGCTAAGGTCTTAGAAAATCTGAGAAGCTGCAATTGCTTGGAAGGTAAGTTCTGACACCAGCAACAAAATAGTTAAATAGTAAAACAATCTAGAGGTACAAATTTGACATTTTATATCCCAACTTCTATCACTGTTTGGTCAGGGGCAGGTGATATAAGAAATAATTAAAAAATAGATAGGAATGATTATAAAGCAAATAACTTTAAAAAATGCTTATACATGGGTGACTCTCCTCTTGAGAACCCTTAAGCCAGTATTTTTCCTGTTTCTGTCAAGAATCAGAGAGGATTACGAATCCCTCCCAATGAATGACAGAAAAAAAGAAAAAAGCCATATTGTAGCAAGTAGAAGAGATCCTCATATCCTGAAGTTGGTGCCTTTGTTCAAATCTGCACATTATCAAACAGAAACAGAAATAGTTAGATCTTTTAAAATAATTTATCCTTAAAAAGTCTAAACTTTACGCACTTGTAACAGAAACTAACCAGTCTTCGAGTTGATATATATTTTTTAATGCAAGGAAGTTATGAATCTGACTTGGACTTCCATGGATGCAGTGGAAGATAACTAGATACCAGAATAAGGGTAGTGGGGGGGGGAAGTCATTTCTCCTACCCAGTCATATGCAGGACTCATGGATGCAGCAGTGAAGAGAGATTTGTGGTTCACTCTGAATTCCCCCACTGTGCATCTACTGTAATTGTGTTAGTGTGTGCGTGTACATGCATATGCACATCTAGAAATTTCCTTGCATTCTCTCTGTGTTCATGGTTGACTCTATCATGAGTTTAGCTTTTCTTAACTACTAACACTTGTCTTCACAACGTCCTGTTAAAACACAGTTCTTTAAGGAAAGTCTTATCTGTATAATTACATTATTGAATAAAATTATTACTGAGAATCCTATTGGTCAGAATTAGTGACATACAAAATAATCATGTCTGCTTGCAAAATGATAAAACTACACATTCACAGGGCAGGTGTGACAATTAGTGAGGTAATACACAGCACGAAAGAATTATGAAACACAAACTTATGATCCTATGGAAACCTTGAAGTATAACAGAAGCCACAATTCCTTGAAGAACAGCATCATTTATAAGGCGTGAACCAAGACACGTTCTGTGTGATATCCAGTGTCGGGGTTACATTGACATTTACATTTGGAGTGGCTTTTACCGACAGGTAAGTTAGATACAGCAGAGGATGATCCAGGACTCACTTTGTAGTTTGAGAGCCTTAGATATAGTAGAAAATGAACTATGAATAGATCTAAAAGGGATGCTAAAATCTCTACATATTGCAACATGCTTCCTGAGGAAAGACTGAGATTGTGACCTTGAGTAGTGGCCTTGCCCAGAATAGCCACTGAAGCGAAATAGTACTGAAAGTGGAGTCTTCTTGCTCCTTTTGCTCAGGTCTAAAAGCCTGAGCCAGCACCATTCATGCTGTACACTTACTTCTCAGATACCTAAACAAGAATGATAGGTCTAATTTTATTATCCTTACTCTAGCAAAATACCACCGTCATCTGTAAGGACAATATGATCAAGTCTCTTGGCTGAAGAATGCACTTCCTTAGCCATAATATCCCTAAGGCTTCTAGATAAAATGGAAATTCAAACTTTACTTTTAGAAAAAAAATCACTATGTTGCATTTCTAAAAATAAGTTTTCTTCCGAAAGTGCTTTCTGTAATGCTAGAGGGAGGCATTCTAGCTGACGTTTATAGAAAGTGGCGATGGAGTCTCTTAATTGATGTACAGTCAACAGTCTGGCATTAATTCTAGTCACGGGTGAAATAAAGGCAAGGGATAGATGATCTGCAGCCCAGTGAGGAAAAACAGAGAGCAGCAGTGATGAAGGTCCATGGGTCTTTTGGTCCAGATGCAAATGCCTTCAGGGGCCAGACAGGCAATACACATTTGTAGAGCAGTGGCTGTAATAGGACATGGAATGTTAGAGACCGTGACACATCAGACACACACATCTAGGGGCTGGCACTGACTCATGAACTACCAGTTTGTGATTCTTTATTTACAATCTGGAGCAGGGGAAATTGGTCTCACTAATTGGGATTCTTTCCTTAGAGAAAGACTTGGGAACTAGAGAAATTCATATTACAAAGCTCAAAAATTCCCCTTTGGTTTTTTACCTGATGTAATTCATTAAGCAAAGTCAAAAGATCTTGTAAACGCCTTCCCAATTTTCACCAAAGCAAAGGATCATAATGCTGATGAACCCCTGAAGCCTGAGAGGTGGCCCTGCAACTCGGTAAGGAGATCCTGACATCCACTGTTAGGTCCATGTCTTCCCTTTGCTTACTTCTTCTCCATATTGCACACCAGAAAAACACGTTCCATAATCATTTGTAAAGAGCACGACTAATTATATAACCTTGGAGAATCGCTTTTCCTAGCTGAACCTGTTTTCTTACCAGTAAAAAAGGAATAATGATATCTTCTGCTAGCTTCCTTACAAAATTTAGATGGAGAGAAAATTAAGTGTTAGATGAAAATAGAGTTTCTAAAAGTAAAACATTTCCATATTAATGTGACATTTACTTATAATTATGAGACTATAAATGATGATTCCTTACAATGAACTAAGTTTTAATTTTAATCAGCCTCTTATTCAACTATATACATATGCTTTAAGATTATTATCTCCTTCTATGCTTTGGAAATATACCATATATGTTTTTCTACAAAAGGGTAGACATATCTATAAATACATATGTAAAAGACAAAAATATTTCTTACTCTGAATATTCTCCTGTAGATGTGAAAGTGTGTATGCACAGGCAGTCGAATCTGTCCTCCTTTATAATCACTGTTATTGAGACACCTCTGTGTGAAGCGCAGCAAAAGTCATCCACTACAGCAGAAGAACTCATCTCATTCCTGGCCCAGAGAACTCTTGTTAAAATGTTGTCTTGGTAAAAAATTCTATTGCTAAAATTGAGGAGGAAGATTTTCTTTAACCAAAAAAAATAATAGCAAATATTCAAACTTGATGTTTCATAAATTGTAAAATCTAAATTGAAAGAATATTTTTAGAAATAAAAGGAGTGGAATCAGGTTGATGGGGTTGTGACCTCTGCAGCAGAAAAAGGGAAACATCCTTTTCTGCTTGAAGCCAAATCAGCACAATGTACGATTTTTGTGTCACTGAGAGAATGCTTTCACTATGTGCCCAGGTGAATAACTCTTTTGGAGGGAATAGGACCATTCTGCCCTAATCAAAATATTAGAAAATAGCTGAAAATAATATCTTTCTTCACCCCCTGGAAACTTAAAGGTCAATCTTTACTCAGTTGGAAGAAGCTTTTTCTTTCCTTGGAATTGTGAGAAAAAAGTCCTTCTTGTATGATGATTCTTTGAATTGTTTTATATCCTTTGAGGCTCCAAAGAACAATAAAAGACATGTATACATAAAGCTTAACTAACTGATATCTTTCAAGAATACTTGAGAGAGCCTCAGAAAAATGCTGCTGCATCCAACATGAGAAGTTATCTGGTAATCAGGGCTCACTGGGTAGGAGCTGCATTGTTAAATATCATAGATCGGAAATATCCATAATTATAGCATTTCATTCATTCATTTATTCACTCAACAAGTATCTATTGAGGATCTACTGTGTGTCAGTACTGCGCATGAATCTGCAAACAACATCCCTACTCTCTTGGATCAATCCAGGGCAAGAAGCAGGAAGTTAATAGATAGTTAACATGTCGGATAGTGATATGTGCTATGAAGAAAAATATAGTGTAATGAAATAATTAAAGAAGATGGCTGGGACTGTGGTGGAGAGTGTACTTTCATATCAGATGATGAGGGATGATCCTCTGATAAGGTGACATTTGAGCTGAGACCTGGAAGAAATACTGGAGTGAACCAGTCATCCTGGAGGAGAGTATTCCAAGCAGAGGGAAGAGTAAGTTACACTGGTCAAAGATCTGAAGGCAAGGAGTGTGCTTTCCATATTTGAAAAAAATATAAGAAGGCTATTGCAGATGAAGTAGAGAGAAAGGACAGGCAGTAGCACTGTAACATTCAGATAGGTCATATAGTCACTTAAAGTTCAAAATAAAGACTATATCTTAGTATGAGTGAGATGGGAGACACTGCAGCATGTTAAGCAGAGGAATGACACAATTCAGTTCACATTTTGAAGTTAATGATTTGGAAGCCATGTGAAAAATATACACAAGAGTGTGAACACAGAGACTAGTAGGAGGCTCTTGCAATAATAATGGTGAGAGATGATGATGACTTGGATAGGATGGAAATAGGTAAAGACAGTGAGAAGATAGAACTGCCTAGATTTGCTGATGCATTAGAATTGTGAAAAAAGTAGTCAAAGATGATGGCAAGGCTTTGGCCTAAGCAATCAGAAGAACAGAGTTGCCATTTACTAAAAAGAAGATGGATCTGAAAGTAGCTGAAAGATGGATCTAAAAAGTAGATGGATTCAGAAACTAGAGGAAATTAAGAGTTTAGTTTTGGAAATATTAACTTTAAGATGCGTTTTCCAGGGGCCAGCCTGGTAGTGTCGTGGTTAAGTTCATGCGCCCCACTTTGGTGGCCCAGGGTTCGCAGGTTCAGATCCTGGGAGCAAACCTACCCACCACTCATCAAGCCATGCTGTGGCAGCATCCCACATACAAAATAGAGGAAGATTGGCACAGATGTTAGCTCAGCGACAATCTTCCTCAAGCAAAAAGAGGAAGATTGGCAACAGATGTTAGCTCAGGGACAATCTTCCTCACCAAAAAAGAAGATGCCTTCTCCGAATGTAAATTTTGAGTAGGCACTTGAGTACACAAGTTTGGAAGGCTAGAGACATAAATTAGGAGCAAATGTCCAAAGATACATAAAACTGTGAGACTTGACGAGATCACCTGGGAAATGACCGTAGAGAGAGACAAGGAGATGTCCTGGGATTAAGCCCCAGGGCACTATAATGTTTAGAGGTTGGGAACATGAGGATGATTCAGCAAAGAAGACTAAGAAGGAGTCACTTGTTAAAGGAAAACCAAGATAATTGTATCCTGGTATCCAAGCGAAAAAGGTCTTTCAAAGAAAATGAATAATCAACTGTTAACTACAGCTGATTAAGTAAAATGAAACCTGAGAACTGACCATTGGAGTTTTGCGGTGTGCAGCCCAGTGGTGACTTTGGTCCGAGAACTTTGAGGGAAGAGATTGAGAAGAAAATCTGATGGAGTAAAATCAAGAAAGAATGAGTTTCACTTCCAGCCCAAATGGGAGATTTACCATCCCACTTGAAACAAACAAAGAAGAAAAAAACAACAGATAAAATATGAGGCAATGGTTTTTAAGACACTGGCTATCAGGCAGTGCAGGACAGTGATCCCTAAGACAGTAGGAACAAATAGATTAGCCTCATAGATGCTCCAGCATACTGTCTGAGAGAGTTTCCAGGCTGCAACACCACGGGAGGGAAAACAGGGCAGAGCCTTGTATGAGAGTAACCAATTTGCCCCAGTTTGCCTGAGACTTTCCTAGTTTTAAAAGTGAAACTCTTGCATTCCACAGTCCCTTTCCACCCAAATCCTGGGATAACAGGCACAGTTAATCACTTTCCCTGGAGAACTCTCAAATTGAAAGGGAGCTGAGAGTCAAGCAAACTAAAGACTTTAAGCTACACTTCATAGGAAAGACCAGAGAGGAGAGAGCAGGACAAAGAAAGAACTCCAAAAATCTGCATACGTTTGCCCTCCATTTTTCAACTGAGTCTTAATTAGAATATGCATGGAGGATATTACCCGAGGCTGGGAAAAGAATTAACTGAAAGGATTAGAGGGAACAGTATGTGCCACTCCTATAGGGCCAGGAGTAGAGCTTGTTCCCATCTGTCAAATTGGAAAATATCACACTTCACAGGACGTTGGGTGAAGAAGTCAGAAGTGCCTTTCCTCAGTATTGGGGAATAATTAACTCTAGACTAAACAATGCTGTGGTTCCAACCTAACAAGTCTTAAAAGGAGAACCTGAAAAGATCAAAGTGTTCCCAATAACTTAACTGCATTCCAGATATTCAGGCACAAGAGATATGAAAAAGATGCGAATCAAACTTCTATAGATGAAAGCTGAAATGTGTGCAATGAAAAATAAATGGGATGGGTTAAAAACAGAATAGACACTTCAGAAGAAAAGATTAGTGAACTTGAAGACATAGTAAGGGAAACTATCCAAAAGGAAACACGGAAAGAAAAAAAGAATCTAAAATCTTATAAAGGATTATTCTATTAGTATCAGAGAGCTGACCATTCAGAGTATAAGAGACAGGATAGGAAGTTGTAATAGGGAAAAATAAGATCAAAAACATTTGCCTTAGAGAGGACATGTCCATGGAGTCAAGCCCTGGATGAGAGGTTAAAATAAAATTCTTGAATACACTTGGGTGCTTCATTGTAAGAAGTGCAAAGAGTAACTCTTTATAAATTTTAATTTAATTTAATTTTATATTTTGCTTTTCACTATTTATTTAGATGTTTAAGCTCTCAGATTTTACAAGCTAGTGAATACTGACAAATTATATCTCCCACGGAACTATAGCCACACTTTCCCAGACAGTAAAAATATATGGTTGAACTAACAGTAATATACAGCACCATTTTATTAATATTAAATGAATGACTGAGTATCCAAATACTAAGTTGCACGACACAAAAAGCATGTAAAATATTAGATGTTTGCTCAATTCGTTAGCAGAAACCCATTTCTTTTTTTGCAAGAGAGGTTGGGAAGAGAAGAAAAAAATCACACTTGAAACAAAAACAATAGTTGGTGAACGACTCCCAATAAG
Organism: Equus quagga; assembly: GCF_021613505.1. Taxonomy (NCBI): domain Eukaryota; kingdom Metazoa; phylum Chordata; class Mammalia; order Perissodactyla; family Equidae; genus Equus; species Equus quagga. Next base: position 8,710,014 of record NC_060286.1, read on the forward strand.
TATAGAAGAAATTATAAGAATTTCAGGAATTTGAGGATTGAAAATTATTTTAAGTATGATAACAAAGCATCTTTATCTTTTAAGAAACATTCACTAAATCGAAGGACATATTCTACATATTCTGTACAAGACAAAGGCAACATTTTATAAAAAATATTTATCCACTCCCATTTTTTTTTCAGACCCTCTCTAAGTTGCATTGCAAAGCACAAACATTAGTTATCTGTGAGCCTTTTTTGTCTGAAATCATTAAAGACGTGTGCTTCTGTACAATGTAGATTTTCAAAACGGAAGTTTTCCATAACAATACAAAGTGAGATTTACATAACAACATTAAATAATCAACATAGTATTTGGTAAAAACCCAACAAAAATCAATGGTTGTGCAAACTTCATGTGAACTGTCCAAATATGGGAGATACAAACATGAAGTGAACAGGAAAATAACCATACAGGCCTCATTTCAGTGTTTGAAGTGACTGAAGAAATAAACCACATAAGGTCTAGAATTTTCAGTCTCTAGGATTTTATTTTTGTGTGATACTAAAAATATGCAAGAATTGTGTTGTATATATTGGCACCTAATATCCCTAAAATTTTTACGCTTTGATAAAGATTCTGGCATGAGAATAGATTTAAAGAAGACTTACAGCTCAATTCTTCATGATTTCATGATAGGTACATTCAATTGGTATAAAAGATGAGCACATTTTAAATACTGAACAATAAAAAATCTTTCATTAAGTATCCAAACAGGTTGATTGTAACCAAAACATACATATTATAATTATGTCAAGCTTGTGACCTGGTAAAACTGCTTTTAAGTACTCCTGTGGAAGCATCATTAGACTTATTCACCAAGCCACCATGTAGCTAATATGAACAACATATTAGGTCCTGTCTTAAGTTCCACTTCCAAGGCAATAGCATCAGGCATCCCAGTTTTATTGAATAGAACAGTTGTTTCTGTGGCCATTGGTATTTTGAACCACATCCACATTTTAGGACAATACTTATCCAAACACAAAAGTTGCTTACTGTCAAAAGCTCCGCACCTCTTTTGTCTCATGAACTGTGCTGTGTCTTCATATTTCATTCCACTTTCACTTAGTACTAGGAAGACAAGTGGGAGCTCTGCCGAGACCCACAACTCAATAGCAACCCAACAACCAAGTTTTTCACAAAACTTAATTTTTCACAAGACTTAACCAGTCATCCACAATCCAGTTGGATGGTAGTACGCCATCATCAAAAGGCCAATTGTGAACATGGATACCTTCTTTCTCCACAAGGGCAGTGCTGTACTATTGTGATAACCTCTTACTTCCTAAGTTCCTCTGTGCATTTATTTAAGGTTGCATTTGTTAGATTCTATGTAATCAGAAATCTCATGTTCTTGTATTCTTCACAGGGTCTGGGCAGTTTATTCGAGCCATGTTAATTTAGTTAAAAACACCCAAATTTTAAAAGTTGAGTACAGAAATGGTGTAAAGATTCTAGTCTATCTCAATATACTCCATTTGAAATTCTCAGTGCTTTGAATATGAAGCTGGAGTAATAGGAAATGAAATTAATTTCCTAACAAGAAGCAGCAATCCTTCAATCTAGTAATAAGAGGAAATAGAGAAGAAGCACACTGAGGTTTACCCCTTCTAGGTCAGAACTCTTGGCAAATGCTCTGCAGATTTCAATTCAACACTCCGTATCCAGGTTAACTGCTTTTATGGGGGCTTCGTAGAGTAATAATAAATGTCTACGGTTCACTTGTCTGCACAGAGGTCATGCTGTGTCTTGCAGTAGCCTCATCTGCCCTTCAGAAACTGAATAAATGTGATCCAAAAAGGAATATGTTTACTCATTGAAGAGTGTAGTTTAATCATACAGGTGGACACTAGCTGGCAGGGACGCAGGTGGTGGCCAAGCACCAGGCTCTACCACGCAGTGAGTGGCTCCAACAAGAGCATGGCACTAAGCTGGCCCACAGCAGTGGGAGCTAATATGCACACCGAGGCCCAAAGTTTTGGATTTTATTCAAACAAGGAAAATTTTGGAAATGAAAGAATTTGAACCCACGTTAATGAAGAAAAATGTTTTGAACTGAACCTACTTGGCCGAGAGAAGAGACTTGATGGACAGAGGCAGGATGTTTGCATGTGTTTTACAGGGAGAAGTGTGAGGATGCACATGGGGTGGGGAAGGACTGTCTGTTAGCCGTTTTCCAGAATTACTGTAGTCTCTTTTTCCAAGAGGTAGACCAGAACTTCCTGGCTGAAAACTCTACACTGACTTTCCTTACTTTCAAAATAAAAATCCAGAATTTTCACCATGCTATACATCGCATGGTCACTGCCTACCTTTCCATCTTCATCTGCCACTCGTCTATCCTCATTCACCCTATGCTCTAGCAATTCAGGTTCCTTGGCATAACTCCAAGATGCGTGCTTTCCTATTTCTGTCCATTTTTATAAAGGGCTGGTAAAAGTTAAAGCCTCAGTTCTCACTAAGGTCCAAACTCTTTCTAACACATCTAGTTTCCTTCTTGCTAGTTGGAATCTAATTATAGTATATGGCTAGCTTTAGAGGCCATCCTAAAAGTGATATACCCACTTCCTTGTACCATCAGGACAGAAAAATAGGGCAGAATATGCCTTTAACTTTGGAGCCATCTGCCTCACTTACCAACCCCCAAGAGAGAATGTCAGTTCCCATGCCACTGTGCAGCCTTTCCATTCAGGGATTATCGAGTTCCTGCTGATGACTTCTGCTCCAAAGGCTGCTTTCAGCAATGCAGAGGGCTCTAGTTGATGGAGTTCTTATTTTTAGAATTGCTGCATTCCCTCTATTCTAAAAATAGTCCTTGACAGTTCTCATCATCTAAAGGCCCCTTGGGTAAATGTACTCACACATACGTCTCTGAACTTATAGGATCTGACTAGAAAATTTTAAAATTCCAGGGATTAAAGATAAATGAGATGACTTGCATAATATTTTGAGCTTTGTGGACATAAACTGCTAATATACATCTAAGGTACTGTAGAATAATAGAAAAAAATGATAAGAGGAACTTAAAAGAACTATCCATCAAACAGGAAAGCAAGTCTCCTCGCTAGCTTTCAGTCAGGCTGGTAAGGGACAGCTGTGAATTTTGATGTTAAAGGACCCATGATCTAGGTGAGGTTTTCCTAAGCTTTTCTCTTTGTTTCTTCTATGGACTTTCTGTCCATTCCTCTGGTTCAATTAAGAAAGGAAGATGGAAAAACACTGATTTTCTTTATATGTTAGTGTCAGAGAGTTTGCTGAACCAGGAAGGAAGTCAAGGGTTATAAATAATCCTTCTCCTTTAACAACTTGTTTTCTCTCTCCTCCCGCTCCCCCTTCCTCTCTCCCCTCCTCCTGTTGTCTTCTTCTTCAAATAATGTTAAGACCCACTGGTAGAACTCAAGGGCAGCTCCTTCACTCCCACCTCATTCCAGATACTCTTTCTGCTCAATGGCAGACAGCTAAGGTGGGAAGTTTTTCAGAAATTGTTGTTCTTCCTACTGCTTCAGACTAACCTCAGAATGTCACACTTACCCTGGTTCTGTGGACTGACCCCATCCTCATTACTCTTCTCACTGCTGCTGCTGACGCTTTTCTGTCACATTCAGCATACTGAGTCTGCACAGTCCCTGCCAAAGTAGTGCCAGGCGAAATATTCTCTTGCCTCTTCCCTTTTGTCCCTGAGGGGGACAGACCAACATCACCTGCTCTCACACCATTTCAAAATGGGGCAGATACATTTTAGGAAACATGGTTCCTGCTCCATATTAGCCAGAAAGCAGACATATCCCGCTTCCCCAGGGAGAGTGTGGCCACCCTAAACCGCTCCAGAGCTACATCTCCTTTCATCTCTGCATGCCTCTGAGACACCCATCTGATGTCTGTTCTCTGTGGAGCTTTGGGGAAGTGGGTGGATAGATATGGGCTGTTTGAAGCTATTGAGGTTTGCAGATCCTAATTTTCACGATTTATAGAGATAAACTTTGGAAACTTTGTATTAGTCATGATTCATCAATCCTTTGTAACCTTGGATTTTTCTTTTGCAAAAGTCTAGCCTATGCAAAACCCCACTTCTGTATGTCTATTTCTCACTTTCCAGGATCTCAGTTCTAGTGTACTTGAAATTCAGGACACTCCTATCAGGATACTACTTGTAAATATTTTAATGTCTTTTCCATTTAAAACCTCTAAATTAATATCTCCTGGACCTGAAAACTGAGTCAGATATTAACATATCCAAATGAGGATGTCAGAAAGAAATGCAGGAAGTGTTTGCATGGAGAACTACATGCATTAAAATGTATCTATGGCTTGCATATTTCTACAAAGGTGCAACAAGGATTTACAGCATCACACCGAAACACAGTAGAGGGAAAATCTTGCAAAGTTTCAATGAGCAATATATGATAAAGTAAAAAAAATTTCATAATAATTAGCATTTCTGATTTAAGATATGTATAATGTAATTGATAGTCTCCTAACTAAATGGGTTGTTGTTACTTTTGAATTTTAGTGTGCAACAAATAAAAGGGCATTATTTGAGGTATCCATGACAATTCTGGTTGTTTACTGTTATGTAACAAATCATCCCGGGACTTAATTGTTTAAAACATCAACAATCACGTTATTATCATCTCTCACGTCTCTGAGGTTAGAACTTTGGGAGGGACTGGACGAAGCAGGCCTAATGCAGGGTGTATCATGAAGTAACAGTCAGACAATGGTTACAGCTAGAATAGCGGAGAGTTGGAATACCCAGGAGCTGGCAAGACCCCACTCTCTTTCTCTCATCATGACAGCTCAGGGCTCCAGCATCAAAGTACTGGGGAGCAAGCAGAAATCTTTTATGACCTGGCATTGGTAGTCACATAATGTTACTTCTTCCCTGATCACACAGCTTCTAAGATTTAAAAAGAGGGAGTATAGACCCCACTTCTCAGAGGGAGGAGTGTCAGACAACATGGGGCCATATTTTCAAATATCCACATTTTGCACATTGGCCAAAAATTATTTGCATCATTCCCAGTTTCAAAATACAGTCACTCTCTCTTAATAGTCGCCACAATTTTGAGCTCATTACCCAACAGGTTCAAGCTTGAGGTCCGTCATTTCATTACAGATGAGCCCGAGTTCCCGGGTTAGTTTCCTTGGATACAACTCCACAGGTGTGGTTCCTCTCAATTTTAAGATGTGCAAAATAAAATTAAAAGATATTTGCCTCCTACACATCCACTATACAGTGGTGAGGTAGGCATAGGATAAATGCTATAGGTACAGCTATTCAAAAAGGGGGTAAATGGAAGCCACAGAGGTCACTGATGCATAGCAGTTTTGAAACCCAGCCAGACGCTTGTTTCCAGTTCTTTGATTAGGAACCAAGTCTGCTCTCTGGAACTGATTCTCTAGAGTTCTTGGTTCCATCTTGTACGATCATGGTTCTATTTTTTGAGTTATCTTTCCTTTCCCATAAAAAGGCTGTGTATGCAACTGAGTTGTTTTCTCAGACTGTCTCCTGCCTGTAGAGACTCAAAGATCCAAATGCTATTTTGCAATCTGTACCGTTTTTGTCCCATTCTGACCACACTGATGCAATTACTTTAAAAATGATATGGATTTTCTGTGTACCATTAGACAGAGATCAAACGCACAAATCTTTTTGAGATTAAACTCTTTTCTACCTTGAGTTCCCTGTAAGGTTTCTATAGGAAAACACTCCTAAGATTCTTAGGGACCTACTGTTTAATAGAGGTGGCATGGGGGTAGTGGAGGTAGTCTGCCAGGCACGGTCTTACAATATTTAAAAGTCTTTTTTGTCTGTTTGAAAGGGTCTATGTTGCACAAAGTTAAAGTTAAATTTTTCTGAGGTCTTAATAAGGAATCTTATCAACCCACTCTGGATTTTGTCTTTGCTCTGAAGCCATTTCTTAATTTGAATATTATTTTATTTATTTTCACCATCTGGAGAAACTGGGAATAAGAAATGATTTTATTTTAAAACCCAGCAAGCCCTAGATCCTTTATATTTCCTCCAAATTTTGCTTGAAAACTGAGTAATTCTTTTTTTTTCGGTTCATCTGTCTATATCTATAACTTACCATACATGACTAAAAGAGCTTACACTTCTAATATTCTACCCAAAAGATCTTAGCTAGATCCATCAGTTCATGAAGTGCATTTTCTATTTTCCATATTACCATAATTAAGTCTTTTGTTAAACATTCTGCTGCTAATAGTAATGAACCTCCTTTCCTCCAGCTTCGAATAACATTTTTCTGTTTCCTTTAAGCCCTCCCTCACAACCTCCTTGTGCCCTGTCCAGCTTCCATTTATAGCCTCCTCAAGTCCGCTCAGCTTCTGCTCACCACTTGTGCTCACAGCCAAGGTCAGCTGTTGTAGGTTTGTGTTACATTTACTGTCCACTTCCAAATAGCAAATTTTGTCCTGGTTCTCTGTTGCTGCATGAAAAATTAACTCAAAACTTAATGGCTTCATACAGCAATCATTTTGTTATGTCTCAGTTTCTGTGGGTCAGAAATTCCCACAGAGCGTGGCATTGCAGTTCGCCTTTGTGTTTTTCATCAGGTTTCACTTGGATGGTGACTGGAGCTGGAAAGGAAGGGGCTGGAGCAGCCAGCAGCCTTCGGGACCTCTCTCATGCTGTCTCAGGGCTTGTCTGCGTGATCTCTACATGGGCTATTTGAACTTCCTCAGGGCATGGCAACCTCAGCTCTTGCACAAATGCTCCAGTGAGCAAGGCAATAGCTTCATTTCGTTTTGTGACCTAGCTTCAGCAGTCATTTACCACCATTTCTCTTGTGGTCACAAGTTTTCCCAAATTCAAGGGGAAGGGACGTAGATAGACCTCACTTCTCAATGAACTTGGGGCTATGTTTTAAAACTGCCACAATAACTTTGGCAACTTTTAATCACACTTCTTAAATAAGGTAAGTTTCTCAACCATGAAGTCTAAGTCTCCTACAAAAATTTTTCAGGAATCCAATTCTCACCTTGGGATGAAAGGATTATAGTATTAATGTGAATAGCTGTATCATGGACTTTGAAGCACCAGATAACATGGCACTAGGGTATCTTAACCATCTCCTCTTTGGCCTGCCTGCTCTCCTAAAACAATTTGGGTCAAACTCTAATGATCCACCTTCCTTGTGCATGAATCTTCTCTCTGTTCTGCTCAGTTAGTCCTCATTTCTGACCATTGCCTATTAAAACAAGGGATATTTTAAATCAATTACACTAAATGGTATGACCTTTGAATGAGCAAACTGATGATCTGCTCTGAAGAGTTTTTCCATCACACAATTGACTTCTTTGCCCCCATAAAGGACCTGAAATTGAAAATATATCATTATATCTATCACTCAGCACAAATATCTCATTGGAGTAATGTGTTCATTTTAACAGGTGAAAGGGGACATTCTGTCTGCATAATATTAACAGGCTATAAACACGATCCTAATGACTATGAAATTCCTATGATCTTGATCTTATTTCTGCCTAAGGGAATACACAACATCCAGATGCAAGTGAAAACATTTATAAGAACACTAGGTCATCAAGACAACAGTTTGGTGTTTTCCTCTAGTCATTTTTATTTGAAAAGCTGATCAATTTCAGGCTTTTATATGAAAACAAAGCCCTTAAGTAGTTGAAGTACAGCTCAGTCCTTAAGAACAGTCTTTAAATGACATGTCATTACATAAAAATCAGGTTATAAGTACATTGCAACTTAATTTCACTACCCATCATCCATCACAACCACCTTGGTATCACAACAGGAGCATAGAGTACGAACTTAATCTGAAGCTTCTTGCCTTGGATTTTACTTTTCTAATGAGCACACACCTTCATTTCTAGTTGATTAGCCTACTATGATTAGCCAGAACCAGATCCACCTACATATTTAATCAAGGGGTGATTAAAGTCTTCCATGACTCTTGACTCTTTTACTCTATATAAAATAAGAAAAATCTAGGATGTTAGAGTCAGAGTAATTGGCATTTTGGAATATCTTTATCTTTCTTATTCAAAAGTTACCTGACTCTAAAGTACTCTTAGCTTATACTCATCAAATTCTTCAGCCCATCAGATGCACAAGATTGTATAGTCTGGCCTCTCATCTCAGTATTTTATATTATCAAATAGAAGTCATTGACAAATCTTAGTAAGTGAAAGTAATTACATAAAGGATAAAACAAAAAGAAAAATCATTGCTATTACCAGCTTCTCTTAGCCTTATGGCCTCTTTTGTTAACCAGAGCACCACTTGGCATAGGCATTTTGAGTCTCTGCCCTAAGACCAGGTTAATTAAAGCAAGTCTGTGAAAAGAGACAAAGAGAAAATGAGGCAGGAATTTATCAGAAGTTAGGGCTTCTTCTTCTTTGACAATGTAAGAAAGGACCAATATTTGCAGACTATGATCTGATTGATTGATTTGTTCATTCATTCATTTATTTATTCAACAGATGTTATGTAGTGTAAATCATGCCACACAGAGAGGACCTTCTGTATGTGCTCATCTTGACTTTTAATGAGTACGAAGATCTCATTTCTTTCATTCAGGACAGATGAGAGATCAGATAAGCTGTGGATTTTTAATGTCTTCTAGAATGTCCTGGAAGAAAAACTCAGGAAGAATGGCTATGTTTTAATGTCGGAAATCAAAACCTGAATACAATTAATTTACAGACTCAAATTTGATATGAAAAGAAATAAGTAATCTTTCAATTGAATAATTTTTGCATTTCAAGACACCTCCATAACTTTTCATCATTCTCCTTAATTATCTTCAATATTATTTGCATGTGTTGAGGAAATTGCTCAGTGTACTTGTTTGGAAACTTTAAAATTAATTTGAGCCTTTGAAATCTTCAATTAAAGTAATAATTATTTTATTCATAGATAAAGCAAAACTCATTGACGATACACCAATTAGTATCTGAAAATGTGTACACCTGTGTCTGTTCACACACACATATGTATATTTCATTTGTGTGCAGTATACTGTTCAAAAATTTTTCATGTGAGATTTCTCTGTTGATTCTCACAAAGGAATTGACATGGATATAAAGCAAGTATGTATCCTTATTTTGGAAACTAAGACATATCTAAGTTTGCCTGATTAGAGAGTATACCAATCAGGGTTATATCATAGAAGCAGAACTGCTATGAGTGATACAGAACAAAGAATTTCTTCTAAGGGTTGGACATTAAGAAGTTTTGGGAGATGTCAGAGCAGCCTATATAAGCTGTTGTTTCTGTGTCTAATGTTAAGCCTCAGGTCACTATAGGTCAGCCAGATAAGCAGTCAGAAAACTGGATGTAGATGGAAGCAAGGACAAATTGGAACCTGCAACGTTGGAAGGAGACACAGAATGGCAACTGGAACTTATGAAGACAAACTCATGTCTGTCTCTTACCATATCCAACCTCAATGCCATGGGTATACAGGAGAAGTTAGTGTCTCCACTGCTTAGTTGCATTTGTGCATGAGCCAAATTGCCTGGTGCCTTGCACCAACCTTCAGATTTGCCTCATTTCCATCTTCCAAATCTTGTTAAAAACATCTCCTGTGGGCTTTGCAAACCCAGAATTATGCAGAGGAGTTCTAAAAAAACATGGTTTAGCTTGGCTAAGTTGACCTAGTACAGAACCACTGTAGAGAGATATATCTATCTCTGGGTCTTAATTCGAGTCTCCTGACTTAAGTCTTTTCCTGCTACATTTGCCAAGGCAGAATGTAGCCCAACAATAGGCCAATGCCAGCCAGGACTGGCCATAAAGGAAGCAGAGCCTGGAAGACAAACCATAAGAAAAAATATTCAATCCACTTGAGATGTGATGACTTCTATAGTGACAAGCTAAAATCAACCACCCTTACTCAACAGGGAGGAAGAAGAATCTTGTATTTTGGTTTATGCACCAGGCACATTTCATTAGAAAACTAGCCTTTGCTTTGATCCTCACTACCTTCATTATTTATGCTATTGTTTCAATAAACTACTCTCTTTAGGCATTTCTTAGTAAGTAATTATAACCATGAAAATAGTCATGATGATTAGATTAATAATCTAATTAATCATCTAATCATCTAATTAATCATCCAATTGTCATCATTTACTTTGCTTCAGTGAAAGTAATTATGTCCCTGTGTTGAGCCATCAGACCCTGATGATATGAAAGTCAGTACTTGGCCAGGGAATAAAGTACTATTAAATATGCAGGGACTTTTGTCCCCTACATTTGTGATTTGGCTAGCCATTTAGCAAGACTTAGTACAGGACAAATCTAAATCGTTAGGAAACAATACATTATAAAAATTTCTTTTTCTGCTCATTTCCAAGGTACCATTTCTCCTGGGTTTTCTCCACTCTCCAATTAAGAGGAACCTGTGTCTTAGGAACCATGGGCAAGGTGTATTCCATTGCCTCCTGGCTACAGTATGTAGAGCCTGGGGGAGCTATACAAACAGCACATCCTGGGGAAAATGAGAATCAGTTAGGTAGTTCTTCTAGATGAGTTCAAGGGGCTGGAGAGTAAATGAGAATTCAAGCATACAGAAATAAGGGGAAAAAAATGATGAGGAATGAGGATACAGGTATAAATGAAAGATATTCACCACAACCCTTCAAGTAACCTTTGTTTTCAAGTGTGAACAAGGAGAGCTCCTACGCCATGAACTTTTGGAAGAGCTAGGTGGGCCCATTGGGAAGAAATGAGACTGAAACCCGGGTAAGGATTACACCAAGTAGAAATGGTGGTCATTACTATACAGAGCCTAGAGTTTGGAGTTAAAAAGCGAGAGGGTCAGAATTGAATATTGTAGGGAAGGGACTGAAAAGAAGGATCGAAACCTTGGAGCTTCCTCCAGGACATGCTTAAGCTTCAGGCCTGTCCTAGAGTTACAAGCACATATAGTCCATTCTTCCCAACTGCTAGAATGCTGGGACAGGTTTGTTAAAATTATAAAGTACTTGATCAATATAGGACTGTGATCTCTCTAACATCTTTTCCACCATGTCTAGTACTACCTAACAAGAGAACAAATCAGCAAGATTGACTATTACGCAGGAAATAGTTCCTGGTCAGTATCAATAGCTCTTGTGTTTGCTGTGGAGGAGCAGAGGAGTAGCTGGGGTCAATGAATGAATGTCAGCACCTGAGCTTGTAGCTGGAATAATGTTTGCTTTTATAATAACGGCTGCTACCTTTTTTTCCCCTGGAAAAAAGGGCAAGTGCAAAAACTTTCACAATTTTATATCAGAACCTCTACAGAATCTCATGAGAGGATAAAACGTGGAAAATAATAAACAGTTCTAGAAAACATTTTCTTTTGAGGAAAGGAAAAATTAAATTGACTCTGGAATCACCCAAACATGCAGTGGGGATTTCATCTCATTCATCCACTGTTAGAATTCAGACTTGCCTGAACCAGCAGGTGGACTGACAAGGTCCATTCTCTCGGAGACTGAAAAACTAGGGGAAATCATCCCAAGGGAAGAGAGATGAGCTGACCCAGGTTCAGCTCCTTACCTGACGGGGAGGCAGTGACAGGTTCAGTGTGATGGATATTACTTGAATTTCCTAGTTTTCTTCATATCCCTTGACTAGTTTCTAGGGAGAGAAGAAGCCATAATTAAAAGTTTTAAAAGCCATTTTACTAAACTCTATAACATTGTAGGACCCCTTTGTCTCAATGTAACACCGAAGGGTTTGCGAGGCTTGCCTCCCTCCTGGGTCACAGACCCTCCTGAAGATTTCGCATCTTGTGCTTTTCACTTTTTCGGTAACAGAACCAGGCAGAGGGTGACGTCCTCAGGAGCCATGGAAAGGTCTGCTAGGAGCAAACTTATTTGTGCTGAGAAACTCTCCCTGGAGATACCTAGAAATACGGGGTTTTGATTTTGAGGAGGGGGGAATCTTTTCAAAAGGCCTGGGTATCTTCGTGAGAAAGTTCGAGCAAGTCTCAACTAAATTTGAGTTGTTACTACCCGTGTGACTCTGCCTGCTCAGGTGTTAACAAGGCATGGGGGATTTGGGTTATAAAAATAATTGGGAACTGTACTAGTTTTATAGGGCTGCCATAACAAATTACTATAAACGAGGTAGCTTAAAACAACAGAAATGTATTCCTTCACGGTTCTGGAGGCCAGAAGTCTAAAATGAAGGTGTCAGTAGGGTTGGTTCCTTTTCGAGGCTCTAAGGAAGAATCTGTTCCAGACCATTACCCCAGTTTCTGGCGCTGCCAGCAATCTTTGGCGTTCTTTGTCTTGCAGAGGCATCAGTCCTGTCTCTGCCTCGGTCTCCGCAGGTGTTCTCCCTGTGTAAATCTTTGTGTGTCCTCTCCTGCTGTTATAAGGACACTAGCCATTGGATTTAGGGCCCACCCTAATACAGCATGACCTCATCGTGTCTAACTACATTTGCAAACACCCTGTTTCCAAAGAAGGTTGAATTTGAAGTCAGTCATCTGTGCAATATGGATAATGACTTGTATGTTCCGTCAGAATGTGAATACATTTAAACTCCTAACTGGGGCAGCAACCCCCAGGCCTCAGAGGGTGGAGATGTCTGCGTCAAATCACAGTTGAAACAAAAACCAGCAAAAGGCATCTTCATACTTGATCTACAAGGTAGGTTTATTGTAGGAAATTCTACTTTTAGTTAATTATTTCAACTGACATTCTCCTTGGCGCCCATTCTGAAATCCAGAATTCCGTTTACATGGAATTCCATTCTTAGTGTGCTTGATTTAGGATGACTCCTGTTAAGTCAACTCATTAAAAAATGAAAAAATAAGGGTCATATCAGACTTCAGAAGAAAGATCCAGAAAAACTGCCTGAATCAAGGGTTTAGAAGAACAATGGCTAGTGAATGTCAAACACGACAAGATCAGACCAAAGAGAACAGGGCGTCTGAAATTCTAAAACCTCAGTTGGCGTGGTTTTCCTTTCATCCAATCTGAGGATGAAAAGGAGAAATCTATACACAAGCAATTTATACTTCCAGTGCTTAAAATCATCTTACTCTCTCTAGCTCTAAAGGAAATGGCAAGAGACCAAAGCCATCTTTGCTAGCAGTCCCATTTGAAGTCTGAATAATCTGCTCTGTTTCCATCTCCTTGAGTTACTTTGTTTCATTCTCATCTATGCTTCAGACCGTTTTCTATCAATTTCCTTTTGCATAATTGATCAGGAACTAAAATTATCTAGATTTGTTATTGGCAAAGGAGATATTTCTAACTTTGTATAAGTATGCCCTTAACATTTTTTTCTCTAGCACAGCCTCATAAATCCTTCTGTTAACATAAAAACTATATGACAAAGGAAAAAAACCTTTAAATGAATGACAACTGATGAGGTCATTTGGGTACCATAAATATGCATTTTTGCTTTTTTCAAACATGGTCATCGCTTTGCTTTACAGATAGTGCAAAGATTTCATCTCCCATAATTGACTGAGTTTTTTAAAGCCAAGAATTGTGCCTTATTCATATTTGGGGTTTTGGCATTACGCCTAATGTAGAATAGTACTCAATGAGTGTGGAAAATAAGTTGAAAATCATGATAAGACCATGTATTATTTTCACAAACAGGATATGTCCTGATTTTTGTCCCAAAGGAGAAAGTTTGGACTATTTTTTTAGGCCTCTTCAGGAGTACAATAGTGGAAGATAAGCTCTGAGGAAGATTTTTTTCGCTTTTTGTCTGAGGCCCTGTTTGGTAGTGACCTAGTCATGCCTAGATTTAGTTAAAAGCATCTCACATCAGATAGGTTTACCCTTTAGGTGAGAGTTCAAGATTTCTATTCTACGAAGTTAAAGAAAGCTCCCAGAGTAAATTTAGGTTTTATATTCCATCATTCTAATTCTAGTTAGAGACTTGAAGTGACTGTAAATATAGTTTATTATGTTATTTCTACTGCATATTAGCTTGTATTATTGCCATAGTTATTATACATTTAAGTGCAACTTGAAAAAAACCTGGCTGCTTGCAATCATTTAAAGAATTATCATCAGTTGACTATTTTATCACTAGTTTGAATACAGATTGATAAGAATCTGGATTTGCTGCATAGGAAAGAAACCTTATGCCAGTAATTTCCTTCAGTAGCTACTTTCATGCCTGAAACCTAGAATACACTACTTAACTCATTTTCTGGCATTCAAAACAAAAGAAATAAGAATTGGAAAAAATCCTATAAACAGTGTTCTTCTATTACTGACAAGAAAAAACTCTGGCTTTATTCGTGCTGATAACTGAAGTCACCAGGGGGAGAAATTGAAGCTCCTGGCGGGGGGTGAGGGGGTGGGGTGGGAGCGGGACGTCAGTTGTAAGACTTAGTGAAGCCTGGTGTTCGTATCCTCCTCTCACAGCTCCAGCACTTTCTGCAGCAAAGTCCTCGGCTGTGGGCCAGGCTAAAATCTAGATGTGAAATTTAGATACTTCTAAGGAACAATGCTCTATCCTAAAGTTTACTTTCAAATATTAAAAAATAAACTATTATATTTAAGAATGCTCTAGAATTTGCAATATTCTTGAAGATCCTTGAGGTGATAGCATTTTAAGCCCATAGCACACTGCATTGATTGCCACTGCAAGTTCACATTTAGATAAATTTGTATTTTACAAAATTGATTCTCCCAAAAGCAAAATAATAATAATAGTGGCTACACTCATGATCTAATTTTTATTACTCATGATCTGTCAGATGATTGTGGTTCAGCAAGTTAACTCTAATGTAGCAATTATAAGAGGTTATAGCAGTTTCCATTACAATTATTATCAGTGTTGTAATGTTAGCAGTGTTATAATGGTTCAAGTTAAGCTTATCTTTATAAAAACTGCATGTTTCATAAGAACAAAGAGTTGAGTAAAACTGTCATTTCTAATGGGAATATGATGGAAAGTTGAATTTCAGTATCATCTAATGCAGTATTATTACCATTAATGAGCTCCAGTTCTATGTAAGAACAAAAAAAATACAAAACTTAGCAAACAAAAGACCTTCAGGGACACCCCACACTTGTCTTCAACTTGCTAGAAGCACAGTCAGAGGGTACAATTGTGCTCCAGGTACCACGTTTTGATAGTTATTTCAAATATTTACTCACAATTCAGTTTTTGATTTGAACTAGAGGAAAATGTATATAACCAGAACAGCTAAAAGTAATGTCAAGAAATAGATCAGTCCTTGAAATATTATGCTATAGCCTTCACAGTATGCTATTTTGTCTTAAGTAACATTTGGCCAATGAATCTTCAAAGTACTGAAGTACTTTTTTCTAAGGTACAAAGTGCTAAAAATATCTGCTAAATTGTATCTAGGGGAGAAGTTGAAACTCTGGTTATCACAATATATATTTATGATGATTGGAAGCTTAAAAAAAAACCTGCTTAAGAATCTACGAGCTAAAGTGTCCTTCAGGAGAACATCTAGCCCATCCCAAAGCAGGAGATAGCATTGCAGCTAAATACCCACCCTGTCTGAGAAAGTAGAGATTTCAATACATTCTTTATTATCCCACGGAAGTACTCAACTGCTTTTAGACCTAGGAAATACCTTCATGTAATCAAGACACTGTAGGCTGAAGTAAAAGTCCTTTTGTTTTTCCATTGTTATTCAGTATAATAAAGAGAGGATTTTCACATAGAGAGGCAGTGAGCAGTATACGGTCCTTCTATTTCCAAATGAAAATAAACACACGAAGTATATTTGAAAGGGGCTCTAGAGGAAGCAGCTCCTGAGCCCAGGGCTCTTCAGTCTTTTGTTGGACCAATGTATCTTCCATGTCCAGTTAGTTTTCGTCTTCCAAACTTTGACAGCACTTTCATCCTCATTAGCAACAGAACTGCCAGGTTGGGTGAACCAGTTCAGGATAGAAGGACTATCTTCACACAAATCTGAGAGGTAAATGTTTGTCTCTCTCAGCATGTATCCTTTTTAATATGTTCACATTTTCTTCCTAGACCACTTTTTGAGGGAATGACATTAATATCTACTTTTTCTATGGTCAAAACTAGAACCATTTTCTTCTTTTCCCCTAAACTTAGCGTAACAAGTTTAAACAAGAACTTCCAACCTATTGTCTTAGCATTTTTAAATTTTTTATTTCAAAATTTAATACAGTTTTTTTCCTTTAGAAGTAAAATTTATATACAATTAAATGCACATATCTTAAGTGTACAAATCTAGGAGTTTTGGAAAAAACATACAGCTGGGTAATTCGTACCCATGTCAAAATATAGAACATTTCCATTACCTCAGAAAATTCTCTCGTGCTCTTCCATCTAATTTTTCCCCTCCAAAAGCAACTACTTTCCTGATTTATTTTGCCTGTCCTAGGGTTTCATATAAATGGAATCACATAGCATGTAGACTTTAGATTGGCTTATTTCCTTTCGCATAATGTTTATGAGATTCTTGCATGTTGTTGTGTGTATTTTTGTATTATTGTTGTTGAGAAGTAGTCCATTATTTGATTATACATAATTTTATTATTTTACTGTTGATGAATATTTACATGGTTTCCAGTTTTATTGCTACTGTAAATAAAGCTTCTGGAACATTCTTGTACAAGTATCTATATGGGCATGTTTTTATTTCTCTTGGGTAAATGCCTAGGAGTGAAAATGTTGGATCACAGAGTAGGTGTATATTTTACTTTATAAGAAACTTCCAAACTGCTTATAAATTTCTTTTACCATTTTACTCTCCCACTAATAATACATGAGTTTCAGTTGTTGTCCAAACTTATCAAACTTTGGTACTGACAGCCTTTTTAATCTTAGCCATTCTAGTGGTTTTTATTAAATTTGTATTTTTGTATTGTTATAACAGTGGTTTATAACATTATACAAATTTTGGGTGTACGTCATTATATTTCAATTTCTGTGTAGACTGCATTATGTTCACCACCCAAAGACTAATTACAATCCATCATCACACACATGTGTCTAATCACCTCTTTTGCCCTCCTCTCCTCTCCCACTTTCCCCTCTGATAACTACCAATCCAATCTCTGTCTCCTTTGTGTTTGTTTCTTATTATTTTTATCTTCCATTTATGAGTGGGATCATATGGTATTTGACTTTCTCCCTCTGGCTTATTTCACTTAGCTTAATACCCTGAAGGTCCATCCATCTTGTCACAAATGGCCAGATTTCATCACTTTTTATGGCTGAGTAGTATTCCATTGTGTATATATACCACATCTTCTTTATCTATTTGTCCCTTGATGGGCACCTAGGTTCCTTCCAAGTCTTGGCTATTGTGAATAATGCTGCAATGAACATAGGGGTGTATACATCTTTACACATTCATGTTTTCATCTTCTCTGGATAAATACCCAGCATTGGAGTACCTGGATCATATGGTAGTTCTATTTTTAATTTTTTGAGGAAACTCCATGTTGTTTTCCATAGTCGCTGCTCCAGTTTGCACTCCCACCAGCAGTGTGTGAGAGTTCCCTTTTCTCTGTATCTTCTCCAACAGCTGTTATTTCCTGTCTTGTTAATTATAGCCATTCTGACAGCTGTGAGGTGATATCTCATTGTAGGTTTGATTTTCGATTCTCTGATAATTGGTGATGTGAACATTTTTTCATGTACCTCTTGGCCATCTGTAGATCTTTTTTGGAGAAATATCTGTTCAGATCTTTTCCCCATTTTTTAATTGAGTTGTTAATTTTTTGTCGTTGTTGAGATATATGAGTTCTTTATATATTTTGGATATTAAACCCTTGTCAGATATATAGTTTGCAAAGATCTTCTCCCAATTTTTTGGTTGTCTTTTCATTTTATTGATGGTTTTCTGCTCTGCAGAAGCTTTTTAGTTTGATGTAGTCCCATTTGTTATTTTTCCTATTGTTTCCCTTGCCCAGTCAGACATGGTACTTGAAAATATGCTGCTAAGACCGATGTCAAAGAGCATGCTGTCTATGTTTTCTTCTAGAAGTTTCATGGTTTCAGGTCTTACGTTCAAGTCTTTAATCAATTTTGAGTTAATTTTTGTGTGTGTATGGTATAAGAAAATTGTCTGTTTTCATTCTTTTGTATGTGGCTGTCCAGTTTTCCCAGCACCATTTATTGAAGAAACTTTCCTTTCTCCATTGTATGTTCTTGGCTACCTTGTTGAAAATTAATTGTCCATAGATGTGTGGGTTTATTTCTGGGCTCTTGAGTCCATTCTATTGATCTGTGTGTCTGTTTTTGTGCCAGTACCATGCTGTTTTGGTTACTACAGCTTTGTAGTACACTTTGAAGTCAGGGAGTGTGATACCTCCAGCTTTGTTCTTTTTTCTAAAGATTTCTTTGGCTATTAGGTGTCTTTTGTGGTTCCATATAAATTTTAGGATGGTTTACTCTCTTTCTGTGAAAAGCGTCATTGACACTTTGATAGGGATTGCATTGAATCGGTAGATTGCTTTGGGAAGTAAGGAATTTTAACTATGCTAATTCTTCCAATCCAAGAGCACGGAATATCTTTCCATTTCTTTGTGTCTTCTATTTCTTTCTACAATGTTTTGCAGTTTTCAGTGTACAGGACTTTCACCTCTGGTTAAATTTATTCCTAGGTATTTTATTTTTTTGTTATTGCAATTGTAAATGGGATTGTATTCTTAATTTCTCTTTCTGCACTTTGTTGTTAGTGTATAAAAATGCAACTGATTTTGTATTTTGATCTAGTATCCTGCAACTTTACCATATTCATTTATTATTTCTAAAAGGTTTTTGATGGCTTCTTTAGGGCTTTCTGTATATACAATCATGTCATCTACATCTAGTGACAGTTTCACTTCTTCCCTTCGAATTTGGCTCCCTTTTATTTATTTTTCTTGCCTGATTGCTCTGGATAGGACTTCCAACACTATGTTAAATAAGAGTGGTGAAAGTGGGCATCATTGTTTGGTTCCTGTTCTTAGAGGGATAGCTTTCAGTTTATCTTCATTGAGAATGATGCTAGCCTCAGGTTTTTCATATATGGCCTTTATTATGTTGAGGTATTTTTCCTTCTACACTCATTTTATTCAGTGTTTCTATAATAAATGGATGCTGTATCTTGTCAAATGCTTTCTCTGCATCTATTGAGATAATCATGTGATTTTTATTCTTCATTTTGTTAATGTGGTGAATCACGTTGATTGATTTGCAAATGTTGAACCCTCCTTACATCCCTGGAATAAATCCCACTTGATCAAGTTGTATGATCTTTTTAATGTACTGTTGTATTTGATTTGCTAGTATTTTTTGATGATTTTTGCATCCATGTTCATCAGTGATATTGGCCTGTAATTTCCTGTTTTTGTCTTGTCTTTGAGTGGTTTTGGTATCAGGGTAATGTTGGCTTTGTAGATTGAGTTAGGAAGTTTCCCTCCTCTTCAATTTTCTGGAAGAGTTTGAGAAGTATTGGTACTAGGTCTTCTTTGAGTGTTTAGTAAAATTCACCAAGGAAGCTGTCTGGTCCTGGACTCTTATTTTTTTGGAGTTTTTTGATGACTGTTTTGATGTCCTTACTGGTGATTGGTCTATTCAGGTGTCTATTTCTTCTTGATTCAGTTTTGGAAGGTTGTATGATTCTAAGAATTTGTCCATTTCTTCTAGATTGTCCAATTGTCTAATGCTGATTTTTGGCTTTGTTTGTTTGTTTTTCCAGTTCCTTTAGGTACACTGTTAGGTTGTTTATTTGAGATTTTTCTTGTTGGTTGGGCTGGGCCTGTATTGCTATAAACTTCCCTCATAGAATCGCTTTTGCTGCATCCCATAAATTTTGGCAAGTCATATTTTCATTTTAATGTGTTTCCAGGTATTTTTTTATTTCTCCTTTGATTTCTTCATTGACCCAAATGTTGTTCAGCAGCATTTTGTTTAATTTCCACATATTGGTGGCTTTTCCAATTTTATTCCTGTAGGGAAGACTCCAATTCTGAATGCCAACTGGCACAGTGAAAAAAAGCTTCAAGTAAAGCCTTCCTTCTAGCCTTAGACTTGCAAAAGGGGGCCCAAAAAGAATAAACTTATTGGCAGTACTCACTCTATTCCAGTCCAACAGCATTAGAAAAGCTTTACCCCCACCTTCTATGGTTTCAGAAGGGCCAGGTAGGAAATTGATCCTTTATTCCAACTGCTGCCTAGCAGAAGCAAGCAGCACTCTGGTTCCCCTGCCAGTTGTTGTTGGTGAGCCAAGCAAGAAAGCTGATGTTACATCCTTGCTTGCCTCAAGGGGACTATGTTCCAATTCCCCTACAAGGGTAGTGTCAGTGGAGTTCAGCAACTGAATTTCTACTCCCACCCAGCAACAGCAGACTTAATACAGCAGTATGAGGCGGGATGAAGTGCCATCAGGCTTCATTATCCCACCTTCTTGGGGCCCAGGAGGGTAACTAAGGTTCTATCCTACTCATCATTAGTAAAATAGAAGACGGTGTGGGAGGCAGGGCTAGTTGACACTCTGTTTCCCACTTTCCTCCTCTGATATCTTTGGACAAGGAGTTGAATATATGTACCTAGTTAGAACTAATGCTACTAATAAAAGATAGAATCTATAGTCTCACAATATAATATCCAAAATATCTAGGAGACAGTAAAAAGAAAATGTATCTTTCATACCAAGAACCAGGAGATGAATCAGTTGTTGGAATTATCTGACAAGTTTTTAAAACAGCCATCATTAAAGTGCTTCAAGAAGAAATTACAAATTTTTCTGAAACAAATTAAAAATAGAAAATCTCAGCCAAGTAATAGAAACTATAAAAAAGAACCAAATATAAATTATAGAACTGAAAAAGATAATTATCAAAATTTTCAAACTTGGTAAATAGTAAAATGGGAATAACAGAGGATAGAATCAGTGAACTTGGGCATAGATCAATAGAATGTATCTAATTTGAACAACAGAGAGAAAACAGATTTAAAAAGATGAACAGAGTCTCAGGGACCTTTGGAACAATAACAAAAGAGTTAATGATTGTGTCATCAGAGTCTCAGAAGAGAGAAAGAGGAAGAGAGTTGAACTAAAAACTCGTTTAAAGAAATAATGACTGAAAACTTCCCAAATTTGGCAAAAGACATAAACCTGCAGATTCAATAAGCTGAGCTCGCCTCAAATAGGATAAACTCAAAGAATTCACACCAAAGTACATCATTGTTAAATTTCAAAGAGCTAAAGACCAAAAAAGGCAACCAGCTAGAAAAAAAAAAAGAAAAAAACATTATTTACAGGGGAACACCAATTTGAGTGGCAGATTTCTTATCTGAAACCATAGAGACCAAAAGTAAGTGACACACTTTTTTAAATTACTGAAAGAGAGAGAACTGCCAATGGCATGTTTTGTGTCCAGGGAAAAATCCTTCAGGAAGGGAAAACAGGTATTTTCAGATGAATCCATTACCCCAGTATAATCATGGTATAAAAATTAGACAAATCTCAATTGGGGACGTTCTGCAAAAGACCTATCCAGTACTCCTCAAAATTATCAAGGTTGTCAAAAACAAGGATAGTCTGAGAAACTATCACAGACAAGAGGAACCTCACAAGACATGTGATGACTAAATGTAATGTGGAAACCTCAACTGGATCCTGTAACGGAAAAGGACTTTAAGAAAGACTGAAGAAATATGGGTAAAATATAAACTTTAGTCGATATATCAATATCAATTCATTCATCATGATGAATATACCATAGTAAAGTAAGGCGTTAACAGTAGAGGCTAGGTGTGGGATATATGAGAACTCTGAATTCTCTTTGTAACTTTTCTTTAAATCTAAAACTATTATAAAGTAAGAAGTTTACTTTTAAAAGATCCTCTTAAAATATAAAGAAGTCTTACCACTGAATATTAAGATGGCAATCCAATACAAATGGGCAACATGTTTGAATACACCCTCAGAAAACAAGTTCAGATGGCAAATAAGTACACGAAAAGATTAACAACATCATTAACTATTAGGGAAATGCAAATTAAAACTATAATGAAATACCGCTAGACACTCACTAGATTGGCTGTAGTCAAAAAGGCTGACAATGCCAAGAGTTGACAAGAATGTTGAACAAATGTTGCTGGAAATGCAAAATGGTACAGCTGCTCTGCAAAAACAGGTTGGCAATTTCTCGTGAAGTGAAATACACATTTATCATATGATCCAGGGATCCCATGTCTCGATATTTTCCCAAGAGCAATGAAAACATAGCTCAATCAAAATAATTGTGCAAAAATTTTTGAAGCCAATTTATTCATAAATCTTAAATTGTAAAGATCCCTAATATCTGATAATTGGCAAATGTAAGAACAAAGTTTGGTATATGCATACCATAGAATACTACTTAGCAATCATGATGGCTTTGCAATGTGCCATCTTGGCTGTCCTGTAGTAAATTTTCCAGAATTTCCTTTTCATCTATGTTTCTGGTTAGCATGTGCTACTTCTATTGTTATTATTTTCCATCTGTATATACTCTTGGATAAAGTGTCTTTTCAAGACTTTTTCCCATTTGTTAGTTGAGTTGTTTGTTTTCATACTGTTAAGATATAAGAGTTCCTTATAGGTTCTTTATTCTGAATACAAATGTTTTGTTGGATATGTGATTTGCAAATATTTTTCCCAGCTTGCAGTTTGTGATTTTATTGTTTTAGCCGTGTATTTCACCATGTGCTCACTGAAAAATTTTTAATTGTGATGAAGTTCACTTTGGAAATTTTTTTCTTATATGGACAGTTCTTTTGAAATCATGTCTAGGAATCTTTAGCTTAAATCCTAGTAATGAAGATTTTCTCATACTTTTTTGTTTTATTAAAGTTTTATGTTTTACATTTAGTTCTATGATTCATTTTGAGGTGTTCTTTTATCTTTTTTGTATAATGAATGAGGTTTGAGTCAAGATTGGTTTTTATTGCATACTGATGTCAAATTATCCCAGAACCATTTGTTGAAAAGATGATCTATTCTCTATGGAATTCCCTTTGCACCATTGTCAAATGAACCAAATTCTTCTGAATTGTGCACTTTAAAAGTGTTCGAGTGATGAGCTTTGTGTATATTTTGCCACAATAAAATATCAATTGGCCACATTTGTGAGGATCTATTTATGGATTCTATGTTCAAGAAAACATCTGTCTGTTCCATTGATGTCTCTGTCTGCTCCTTCAACAGTACCACACTGTTTTGACTGTTTAGCTTTCTATAAGTGTTCAAATTGGGTAATGTGATTCATTCACCTCTATTTTTCCTCTTCAAAATTATTTTGGCTCTTCTACTTTTTTACCTTTCCCTATAAATTTTAGAATCAGTTGTCTAGTATACACCTACAAAAATTCCTGTTGGGATAGTGATTTGTAGTATTATGCATAGAGAACCTGCACATTTTGTTAAATTTAGACCTAAATATTTCAATTTTTGGTGCTATTGTGAAGATATTTTTTAAAATTTCAGTTTCCAATTGTTCATTGCTAGTATATGGTAATATGATTGATATTTGTGTGTTGACCTTGTGCCTTGCAAACTTCCTAAACTCATTTATTAGTTCTAGGAACTTTTTGGTAGAGTCCATGGGTATTTTCACTTAGTTAATCATGTAATCTGTGAATAGGGAAATGGGAGAAAATATTTGCAAACGTATCTGATAAGGGATTAATACCCAGAATATATAAAGAACTTCTATAACTCAGTAACCACTAAAAAATTGACTCAAAAAATGCATAAAGGACTTGAGTAGACATTTCTCTAAAGAATATATGCAAATGACCAATGAGCACATGGAAATATCTCAACATCATTAGCCATCAGGTAAATTAAAATTAAAATCATGGTGAGATACCGCTTCTTCACAACTGTTAGGATGGTTATTACAAAAAACAGAAAAATGACAAATGTTGGTGAGGATGTTGGAGAAATTGGAACCCTTGTGCATTGTTGGTGGGAATGTAAGATGGAGCTACTGTACAAAAGTGTTTGGTGGTTCCTCATAAAGCTAAACATAGAATTACTACATGATACAGCAATTCCACTTCTCATTGTATACCTAAAAGCATTATTAAAACAGATATATATTGATGTTCATAGCAAAGTTAGTCACAATAACCAGTATATATATGTATTTATATTTATATATATACATAAAAAATGAGATTTTATTCAGTCTTAAAAGGAATGAAATTCTAAATTTTTTTCTTAATTTCCTTTTTGGATTGTTCATTGTTAGTGTATAGAAATGCAACCGATTTTTGTTTGTCGATTTTATATCTTACAACTTTTCTGAATTTGTTTAATAGCTATACATTTTTTTGTGGAATATTTGGGGTTTCTACATGTAAAATTACATCACCTATCAACAGAAATTATCTTACTTCTTCCTTTCACATTTGAATGCTTTTCCTTCTTTTACTTGCCTAATTACTCTCTAGAACTTCCGATAGAATGTTGAATAGGAAAGAAGACATATTTGACACTAATGATAATGATAAAGTTATGTATGTCAGGCATTAAGAGAAGTACTTCATCTACATGTTCCTATTTAGTTCTCATTACAATACTAAGAGATAGATATTCTCATCCCCATTTTAGAGACAAGGAGAATTAAGCAGAGGCTGAGATCACATGTCTAGAAAGCGATAGACCTAGAATTCTAATCAGATGTGAGTGCCCTCAATAACTTACGCTGTCCTATACACTTTGCCTTTATGACAATTACACAAGCAACGTCATTTGTGCACTTTCCAAATTTATGTATTTTTCATTTGCTATGTAGTGTTCATTTGGGTGTCTTGTTTCTTCACTGATCTCTTTCAAAGGAAGGAGACCTATCTAATCACGATTTACATTTTGTGGCTATTTAGAATTTTAAATATTTGCTAGGTGGAAAGAGGCTGAGTGTAAAATCTTTGATTAGAGCAGATGAATGCTATTTCTTCCAAAACTGTGATAAAATCCATCAAGAGAAGTCATGGGTGACTTTTGGAGTCTGCATCATAAATTGCAAATAAGCAACACAGAAAATCCAAAAGATTCTTTAGGCTCGATTTGTATTTTATCTGGATTAATTAAAACTAGACAGACTGCATATATTTGTGTGATGATGCATGAAAAATTAAGTAATTTTGTATTTGTCTTTTAAGAGCAAATACACCGTTATAGGAGAAGGCATAGATTAGCATCTCTTCTTGGCATATTCCAAAAATGATCCTATTTGTATGAAAGAACTGTAATTGCACGAGATGTTTGGCAAGAAGATTAATCCTGTTCTCTAGTGTGTAGCTGTGACTCTAACTTCCTTATTGTTTCCATAGTTTTGGAATCATTCTTCACTTAACAATCTTTTCTGAAATACTTTTTTATTCAAAGCTTTTTCAGTACTCCCAAGAAATCAGCAGCAGGAGCAAGAAATCCACTTCTGGAAGAATTATTAACTAGCTCAAGAGTTAGCTGATGAAAAAGACAACAGCAGTGGTCTTACTCTTGCTTATAGTGAGGCTTCTTAATTGTTCAAGAAAAGAAACAGCTCTCTTATGCTAGACTCATTGTAAATTTCTGATTATCATATATATAATATATTTCCAATTGTTATTACATATAAATATATAGTATAGGTTAAGGATGTAGTTTGCTTCCTTGCATACCCTATGTGGAAAGAGACCTTACAATTAGAAGGCTCTCTGTTGAGCACTGGGTGATGCAAGTTTGCATAGACATGGAGCAGTCCAACTACATTCTGAGAGTAGATGAAACATAAGAGAACTAGCTCTGTAACATAAGAGCTCTGTGAATGTCAGAATTCTATAGAAAGAAAAAATCAAAATAAAGCACTTTTGTTCGGTATTGTAATATAGCTACACAATAATATAGCAAATAATAGAATAGAGAGAGTAGAAACTAGAGTCATCAAGAAGGAGAATAATAGTGGCACAAATTGTTAGCTTAGAGAAATATGAAAGTCAACATAAAAAAGGGAGACAGAATTTGCAAGACACATAAAAACAAAATAAGTTCTTCATAGAAGAAGAAAATCAAGAAAATTTTCTGGTAATGAATGGGTAGGAAATATTAGAATTGCACCTAACATTGAAAATAGGGGTTTAAATACTTAGGGGCATAGGCAGAAATTTTGATATTTTGAGCAAAAATAAATAATGCAAAATTTTCAGAAAGTACATCATCTGCATCCATCTCACTGACACATTGTGGGAGGAATTTGCAAGTTTAGACTGAAATGGCAAGAAGGCAAGCTCTTAAAGCAAAAGGTTTTGTCACAACCCAAGAAAAGACTGGTAGTAAATAAATCCTAGTAGTGTAAGTTATGCTAATACAAATAATAGTGAGTACTCTGTTAGTGAAAGCATTCAAGGTGACTGCTTTCTGAGAGTGAAAAATTGAAATAAGTAGATTCTAAGCTTCATTTCAAATCTAAGATATTATTTTTCATCATGTTTAATTTCCTGTGTTTTTAATGCATTTCCTGATTCTATTCCTTTTAGTTATAAAAAATATCATTTATTTCCCTTTCTTTGTTCTAAATATCAATTGCAAAATCTATCTCTACATCTGAATCTATTACTGTATGTTATTTACTGCAGCAAAAACCATGACACAGAAAACACAAAGAGAGAATAATAAACATTCTTTCATGAGATAACATCTCATTAAATATAAAATCTGGGTCCAAAGTTTCATGCTATTATATCATTTTTTTCTTATTGCAGAATTAAAATATGTTCCTTGTAGAAAATTTAGAAGATTGAGATGAAATGTACATCACCCTGTAGGCCAAGAAGGGAAGCGATTTTTCTCTCCTCCCTTCCTCCTCTTTCACTTTCTGGAACAGAGGATTAATATTATAGACTATAGTCTAAAATGCTGCGAGGGCATATTTTCTAGTGGTCAAAATCATTGTATTTTAAAAAGTTCAACACTGGATGTGGTTTTCTTTCTCCTCACACTTCACAACTACAGTAGTTGTAGTTGAACCCAGGCTTTCTATGAGATCCAACCTGTCCCCCTCTCTCTTCTGTTCTGCCACCAGAACCTAAAAAGTCCCAAGATTAGGGTTGGGTTCTAGGGTGGAGGGAAGTGGGGATTCAGTGGGCACTGGGTTTAGAAGCGATCCTTTAGCTCTCTATCCTAGGGCACCAGTCCATTGAGTTTTCGGATGTACTTCCAGGTAACAAATTTGTTCCTTGGAGGACTCGTGAAGAAGAATCGCTGAAAGATGGGATGGAAGTCCAATACTACTGGATTCCTAGAACCATAATTTCATTCTGATTCCTAACAATTCCCTCTACCCAGAGATAATGATGGGAACACTTTAGTACAAAGCCTTTCTCTCTTCTTTCCATGATATGAGTCCAGGAAGGTATTTTTTAACGTAATTGTCCAAAGTACAGAGAATTATAATATGTATAATTTAATATAACAATTACTTTCCATGGCATTAAATATATTTTATAACATGATTTAAAAATTTTCTTTTTGTCTGTACCTAATTATTGGACATGAGTGGCAAACATTCACCGAATGGTCACTCTTACTCCTTTTCCTGCTAATTTAACCCTGATTTGGGGGAGGTTGTAATGTGCCTAGGTAATGATTCAAAAGTTTTCCAAATCAATCCTGGAAATTCTGCCTGTTTTTCCAAGTACCCACTTTCCTAGCCACCTTGCAGCTAGAATTTGCCACGTGACCCACTTCTGGTAAATGAGATGTAAGGAATAGTCTGCTGAGATAGGGAGACTTCTGGGAAATCTCTCCCCTCCTCATGATGAATGGAGAGCTGCATTTACCATTTGGGGGTAAATGGTAAATGAATGAATGGTTCATCTTTTCCAGGCGTGTTGCTTGGATCTGTGGCTATAATTTTATGGCCAAGAGAAATAAGACTGAGAAAATGCCATCAAATGAGAATGGCAGAGAAGAAGGATAGAAAGAGCCTGGTTCCTTGATGAGACCACAGAAATAAATGAGGAATGGACTATCTCCACACTCTTAACATGATTTTCTGTGTCTTGCAGCTAAGTACAATCTATAATGTTTCAAACCTTTCCTTCTTATAAGCAGAACTTTGAACATTTACATAGCTAAGTCTTTATTCACGTCCATGATTATGTCTTTGTGATACATTTCTAAAGATAGAATTACTAATTCATAGGAGATGCAACACATTAAGGCTTTTACTATACATTGCCTAATTGCCTTCAAGAAAGATAGGACAGGGGGCTGGCTCCATGGCTGAGTGGTTGAAGTTCCATGCTCTGCTTCAGCGGCCCATGTTCCAGGCTTTGAATCTTGGGCACAGACCTACTCCACTCATCAGCCATGCTGTGGAGGCATCCCACATGCAAAATAGAGGAAGATTGGCACAGATGTTAGCTCAGGGTTAATCTTTCTCAGGGGAAAAAAAAGAGGAAGATTGGCAACGGACATTAACCTGGGGCAAATCCTCCTCACCAAAAAAAAAAAAAAAAAGAGAGAGAGAGAAATGAAAGATAGGTCAAATTTAGGATTCAATAAACACTATGGAAACTCCTTAAAAGTGAAATTGTACCAAAAAATGTTAATCTTCCTTCAGTAGAGCCTATATCTCTGCAACTTCCTAGAAGGAAAGCCCAGAAAAATTCCAAGAGAAAACAGAGGGCCCATAAAGTCTGGAAAACATAATCAAATATACAGAATGTCTTGAAAGACATTGTCAGTCCGTAGTGCATACATACATAAAGAAGTCCTCTAAGTTTCCAGGCTTAGGAACACCTGTTAGAACTATGAGCTGACAGTGCTGTTTGAATTTCAGAGTTTAAATACCTCAGTTACAATGTGTGGGAACAGTTGCTCCATGGCACAGCACAGATCTTTGGCTGATGTGCTTGTCCCCTGAAGACTGTCGCAGGAGAGGCTGGAAAACTAAAACTGTCACTGGAATCCTATTCTCAGACACTTAGGGCTGAGCTTCTGAACTTAAAATTCCCCACTGCCTCATCCTCTCGGTCTGCCTTCCCTGGGAAAGGTCACTTCAAAGAGTTCGAAAGCCAATCGTCAGCAATAGCATACTAAGTGTGGTGAAATGGTGGAAAACATATGGCAGGCTGATTACCCCAATAGAGCTCAAATTAGCGACACAGCAGAACCCCATTATCAGCTTAGTTAACTGAGAAGTGAAAGAAGGTCGAAGGTACAGGATGTCCTTTTGAGAAGCTTTTATTTGTTGATCTGTGCATTGTAGCTCTGTTTGACAAATTTATTCTTCTATGTATCCCACTGTGACTATTCCTAATATCTCAATTTATGTGCTAAGATATTTTAAAGCAAATTTCTGTGTCAGGAAGCATCATTTCCCCTAATGAATGATTTATTTCCAGCGTCCTCTGGGGTCACTTAACAGTAGGAATACACGGCATTTCCAAATACCTATCCATTCTAATGAGAATAACGAATTCATTTCTACCATTCTTGACTGCTCTCTTTCATAAAATGGGCCTATTTGCTTCCACTTATCTATTCATTCTGTATGTCTCACACATGGAATGTGAAGCTAATGAAAGAAGAGGTATGGGAAGACCTGGGATCTAGGACGAGCACTGTGGAGAACAGACTATTTCCTCTATAGTTTTTGGTTTATTGGCATAGATATGAGAGACAGCCACATGGGACCGTGACAGTACGGTAAAGCCAAGAGTCATGAAGTCAAGAAAAGGAAAAATAATGCCGTCTGTTCTAAAATGCTTAAACTCAACTCTAAAAGTGTTGTTGCTGCTGCTGTTGCTGTTGTTGTTAAAAGAAATGTCCTAAGGGCCCACTACGTGAAATGTCAGGCATCAACATGGTCTTTGACCTTGAGGTGTTTACAAATTAATTGAGAGGAGACTGCAAGTACATAAGGAGAGGTAACTATGATGTGCACATGGAGAGAGCACCACGTAAAGTTTGGAATTACACCGCCACGGGCCAAAGAACCATGTAAGAAGCTGGGAGAGAGAGCAGAAACAGATCCTTCTGAGGGAGCATGGCCCTGCCAATGCCTTAACTTTGGGCTCCTGGCCTCCAGAACAGTGAGACAAGTTTGTGTTGTTCTCAGCTACCCAGTTTGTGGTACTTTGGTACAGTAGCCCTAGTAAACGAATGTAGCTATGTTCTCCCTAATGTTTCTCATCATCTGAAAGTTGCCTCATTTGTTTATTCATTTACATTCTATCTCCTTTTGCAGAATATGTTTCATGACAGTGGGGACCACAGTGCTGTTCTGGGTGCTAGAGATTCATGTAAGGATGGAGTATAATATTTATCCTTGAAGGACTTAAGGAAGTATTTGTAAAATACAAATGTAATTATAAAACATTTATATATTCTTATATATATGTAAGCATTTATATATTCATTAATCAAACAAATATGTCAGTACTGTATGTTCCAGATACTGCTACAAATACTGAGGTCACAGTGAGGAACAAGAACTTAGATTCTGCAAGGGAAGAAGAAAATAAAAGGTCTAAACAGAACATAAAGCAGAGGAATATGACAGACACTGGAATCTGAGGGAAGTTGAGAATGATTGGTCAAAAAAGGTCAGTCAGGAAGAAACTAGGTCTGTCTGAAGAGCAGAGAGGAGACACACGTTTAGATCAGGTGAGCGAAGCCGTGGATGGGACAAAGGAAAATGAAGGTATGCTCAGGGTGTGGATTTTATTCTGAACACCATGGAAACTCATTAGGAGGTTGCACAACTAAGAGTCTGACATGTTCTGAATTATTTTCTAAAAATATCACTCTGGCTGCTGGGTGGTAAATGGCCTATAGGGAGGCAAAGCAAGAAGCAGAATGGTTACTTAGGGGGCTGTTGTAGGAGCCCAGAAGAGAGAGGGTCATGGCTTTGTCTAGGGTGGTAGCAGGAAAAGTGATGAGGAAGGTACAGGTTATCAGTGTATTAGTATAAATCCTCTCTGATTTAGAAAGACCTTCAGTGAATAATAAATAAAGGTTGTGATAAGAGTTAAAAATAGGATATATCAGATAAATATTTAGGTCCTATTTTAATTTGATTTATTTGAAATTTACCTTAGTATGAAATAGTATGAATATGTTTTAGTGTATGAATACATACACATTTATGAATAAATATATATACACATACACCCATGCATATATATCTCGACTCTGAATAGAAAAAAACCCTCTAATTAGAATAGCTGTTGGATGGAAGATAGAGGTGCTAGAAAATAAGAAATCAGGACTGATTCTTAGGTTTCTTCATGATCTCTTACGAAGTAACAGCAAACTATGTCCATTAGATGACAATTCTTCAATTGAGAAGCGTTTACCTGATGTTCTATAGAAAAGGGTAGGTAAGTGTTTGGGCTAGATGATCTTTAATCTCTTTTACAACATTCTGTGCCTATGATCCTAATGCTCAGAGCAGAGCTGTTACTCTACTGTTGGCCAATCAGAGTCAGGAATTGAGCCCACACAGTGAGAGGATAATTTGGGACTAGCATGGAAACTCCATCCATACTGGATTCAAGTTATTCATGAATTTTCCAATTTCACATGACAACACTTTGATCAATCACAACCATTATTATTTTCTGGCACCCTTGTGTTCTAGGCTTGATGTTAAATGCTTTACAAAAGTTACCACATTATGGTCATAAAAATACCATGCAGTAAGGAAAATTATCACCTTATTGATCAAGCAACTGATTCTGAAAGGGCAGTAAAGTGGTCAAGACCTTGGAACTAGGAAGTGACATAACCAGAGTTTTAACTATATCTGTCTAACTTCCAAGACTGTTAACTCCTATTCTGTACTGCCTCCTCTCTGATTTATGAAGACCTTCAGTGAATAATAAATAAGGGCCATGATAAGACTTTAAAAAAGGATGCATCAGTTAAATATTTTTGTCTTATTTTAATCTGATTTATTTGAAATTTGCTTTAGTATGAAATAGTATGAGTATGTTTTAGTGTATGAATACATACACATTTATGAATATATATGTACTGCACACACACACATATATATCTCAACTCTGAATAGAAAAAAAACTCTTAGTAGTAAAAATAGTTAAAATTACCTTGCCGTGGGTGTCTTTGGTGATTTCAGATCTACCCAAGTAGACCAATACTTTGGCTTATTGGAGAAGAAGTTTCCTTCCTTGAAGCCAAAATGAATGTTCTTTAAAAAAAAAGAAAAATTAAAAGTGGGATGCCGTTTTTATTGCTTGTTCTATGTTCCCATTTACTAGGTGCTTAGAGAAATAAATCAAAGTGACAATGAGTTGAAATGAAAATCAAGTTTTGCTAGCATTTTCATTCAAAGAAGAATTCTTCAAAAAGCTAAAAATGAAAGTCATTCTTATTGCTAATGAAATGTTTCCTGGCTGTCAAGCAGCCTGTGGCTGGAAGAAAAACAACTTGGACTTAACCAGAAACTCAAAATATGGTGCGTTTCCAACCTTATAATTAGGTTGATATGAGATGTCACAAACAGTGATAGTTACAATGGACTGGCTCCGAAATGCACACTCTGGATTATACGATACCTGAATGGTGAGGGCACCACTCTGCAGTCTTGGCTAATCTGTGTGAAGTGATGGTGCCAGGGAAGCCACCTGTTGGGTGCCACCAAAGCCTGTCCCTGTGCACCTGCAGAAAAGCAGGTGTTTTTTTCCATAGATCTGATTTAAAAAACAAGGTTAAAAGATGACAGCTGTGAGAAAATGAAGCCATTCTCTGGAGAGCAGCTGCCTTGTGGGATAAGGAAAACAGTTCTTGGAAACCAGCCCTGCAGCACTTTATTAGTCAGGTGCGAAAGGAGAGCTGGCTCTTCTAGAACTCGGGCTGAAAAGTTTCCTTTTAATATTCTCTGAGGTAATATAAATTTTCACTTTCTAAAAAAAAAAGAAAAGAAACTCTGTGCCAATATGTTCATTTGACATCTGTTCAACTAATATTTATCGAGAAATTACTAAAACATCATTAATGGTGATGCTAATACGTACCTAAAAAACTAAAGAACTTTATAAGTTAAGGAAATTTTGATAAGCCATAACCAGGAACAGTTTTAATTCAGCATTTAGCATTTCTACACACATGTGAACAGACTGTTACTGTTAGCTGAGGTCATTTGGTGATACTGCTCAGGATATCAAAAATCTTTCCACGAATAACATTTCAAACCCAAATATATTTATTGAACTTTTATTTTGTACAAAATATGTATACTGTAGAGGAATTTAATGATGAATAGGATATTTCTCTTGCTTTAAGGGATCTGAGAATCTGGTGAAGAAAGCGGACATATACACAATAAAATTCAAGTCACAAGTGTGTCTACTTGGTGAAAGTGTCCCATAAGCACAGAGTAGAGAGAAATAAGACTCAACTAGGGCAATTATGGAGCCATTTAAGGGGATGGTAGTTGAACCTAGATCTGGATGTAAAGAATGAGTTAAGGAGGCATATTCCAGCAGAAAAATCAATACAAGCAACAAAAATCCAAGAGATTAGATTAGATTAGAAAGCTGGGGGAGTAACAAATAGTATTATGATTTGAGGGTAGAAATGGGAGTGGAGGAAGGGAAGATTTTAACAGGAGATAAAAATAAAACAAGTAGCAATGGAAAAAGCTATGACAAAAATAACTTAGAAGGGGAAGAGGAAAGGACGGAATCAGTACAATCTAAGGAAATAAAAGGCTATCAGAAAATGGACTATCTCATCCATGAGATTTTTATACAAACCTAATGGTAACCACTAAACAAATAATTAGAACAGAGACATATATGATAAACAAGGAGAAAATGAAGAAAATAATAATAGGAAACTACCTAATCAAATTGGTAGGCTGAAATACACAGGACGAGAAACAAAGGAAATGCAGAAGAACCAGAAAATGAGTGATAAGATGGCAGTATTAAGCCCTCATATATCAATAATCACTCTAAATGTAAACGGATTGACTTCTCCAGTAAAAAAGACGCAGAGTGCCAGGATGGATTAAAGAACAATACTCAACAATATGCTGCCTCCAGGAAACACATCTCAGCTCCAATGACAAACACAGGCTTAGAGTGAAGGGATGGAAGATGATATTCCAAGCCAATGGCAAACAAAATAAAGCAGGTTTTGCCATACTTATATAAGACAAAGTAGATATCAAGATGAAACAAGTAAAGAGAGACAAAGAGGGGCAGTATATAAAGATAAAAGGAACACTCCACCAAGAAGACATAACACTTATAAACATACATGCACCCAACACAGCATAAAGCAACTATTAACAAATCTAAAAGGAGATATTAATGACAACACAACAATAGTAGGGGACCTCAACACCCCACTTACATCAATGGATAGATCATCAAGACAAAAAGTCAACAAGAAATAGTGAAATTAAATGAAAAACTAGACCAGATAGACTTAATATATATACAACACTCCATCCAAAAACAGCAGAATATACTTTCTTCTGAAGTCTGCAAAGAACATTCTCAAGGTTAGACCATATATTGGGAAATAAGGCAAGCCTCAATAAATTTAAGAAGATTGAAACAAGATCTAGTATCTTTTCTTACCATAATGCTGTGAAACTAGGAAAGAGCTAGAGAAATACGCTCAGAAAGGAACAAAAATGTGGATACTAAACAAGATGCTACTGAACAATGAATAGATTATCAAGGAAATAAACAAAGAAGTAAAAAAATATCTGGAGACAAATGAGAACAAAAACACACCATACCAACTCATATGATATGCAGCAAAAGTAGTCCTAAGATGGAAATTTATAGCAATACAGACCCACCTTAACAAACAAGAAAAAGGTCAAATAAGCAATCTTAAACTACACCTAACAAAATTAGAAAAAGCAGAGCAAACAAAGCTCAAACTCAACAGAAGGGGGAAACAATAAAAATTAGAGCAGAAATAAATGAAATTGAAACAAAAAAGACTGTAGAAAATATCAATGAGACAAGGAGCTGGTTCTTTGAGAAGATAAACAAATTTGACAAACCTGTAGCCAAACTCACTAAGGAAAAAGGAGAGAAGGCTCAAAGAAATAAAATTAGAAATGAAAGAGGAGAAATTACAATGGATAAGGTAGAAATACAAAAGATTATAATAGAATATTATGAAAAACTATATGCCAACAAACTGGACAGTCTAGAAGAAATGGACAAATTCTTAGACTCTTGCAACCTCCCAAAACTAAATCAAGAAGAAATAAGTATCTGAGTAGACTGATCACAAGTATAGAGATTAAAACAATAATCAAAAATCTCCCAAAAATTAAAAGTCCAGGACCAGACACCTTCTCTGGAGAATTCTACCAAACATTCAAAGAAGATTTATTATCTATCCTTCTCAGACTATTCCAAAAAATTGAGGAAGATGGAAAAATTCCTAACACATTCTACGAGGCCAACATCACGTTGATACCAAAGCCAGACAAGGACAACACAAAGAAGGAAAATTACAGGCCAATATTGCTGATGAACATAGATGTAAAAGTCCTCTACAAAATATTGGCAAACTGAATACAGCAATACATTAAAGGGATCATACACCTTGATGAAGCGTCATTTGTTCCAGGGATGTAGGGATGGTTCAACACCTGCAAATCAATCAGTGTGATACACCACATTAACAAAATGAGGAACAAAAACCACATGATCGACTCAATAGATGCAGAGAAAGCATTTGACAAGATCCCACATCCATTTGTGATAAAAAACTCAATAAAATGGCTATAGAAGGGAAGTACCTCAACATAATAAAGGCCATATATAACAAACCCTCAGCCAACATCATACTCAATAAGGAAAACTGAAAGCCATCCCTCTGAGAACAAGAACAAGACAAGGATGGCCATTCTCACCACTCTTATTCACCATAGCACTAGAGGTTTTGGCCAGAGCAATTAGGCAAGAAAAAGAAATAAAAGGAATCCAAATAAGCAATTAAGAAGTAAAACTCGCTGCTTGCAGATGACATGACTTTATATGTAGAAAACCCAAAAGAATCCATCAGAAAACTATCAGAAATAATCAGACTACAGCAAAGTTGCAGGGTATAAAGTGAGCTTACAAAACTCAGTGGCATTTCTATACTCTAATAATGAACTAACAGAAAGAGAACTCAAGAAGATGATCCCATTTACAATCACAAGAAGAAGAACAAAATATCCAGGAATAAACTTAACTAAGGTGGTGAAAGACCTATATAATGAAAATTATAAGACATTACTGAAAGAAATCGATAATGATAAAAAGAAATGGAAAGATATTCCACACACATGGATTGGAAGAATAAACATAGTTTAAATGTCTATATTTCCTAAAGCAATCTACAGATTCAATGAAATCCCAACCAGAATCCCAATGACATTCTTCACAGACCTAGAACAAAGAATCTTAAAATTCATATGTGGCAACAAAAGACCCTGAAGAGCCAAAGCGATCTTGAGAAATAAGAACAAAGCTGGTGGCATCGCAGTTCTTTATGTCAAAATATACTAATAATCTATGGTAATCAAAACAGCATGGTACTGGTACAAAAGCAAACACACAGATCAATGGAACAGAATTGAAAGCCCAGAAATAAAACCACACATCTACTGACAGCTAATCTTTGACAAAGGAGGCAAGAACATACAATGGAGAAAGGAAAGCCTCTTGAATAAGTGCTGCTGGGAAAACTGGACAGCCACATGCAGAATAATGAAAGTAGACCATTATCTTTCTCCATACTCAAAAATAGACTCAAAATGGATCAAAGACTTGAAGATAAAACCTGAAATCATAAAACTTCTAGAAGAAAATATAGGCAGTACACAATATGACATCAGCCTTAAAAGGATCTTTTAAAATACCATGTCTACTTGGACAAGGGAAACAAAAGAAAAAATAAACAAGTGGGACTTCAACAGACTAATGAGTTTCTGGAAGGGAAAGGAAACCAGGATCGAAACCAAAAAAGAATCCACCAACTGGGAGAAAATATTTCCAAATCATATATCCAACAAGGGGTTAATCTCCATAACATATAAAGAGCTCACTCAACTGAACTACAAAAAACAAACAACCCAATCAAAAAGTGGGCAGAGGGTATGAACAGACCTTTTTCTAAAGAAGGCATACAGATGGCCAATAGCCACGTGAAAAGATGCTCAACATCACTAATCATCAGGCAAATGCAAATCAAAACTACACTTAGATATCACCTTATGCCCATTAGAATGGCTATAATCACCATGACAAAAAACAACAAATGTTGGAGAGGTTGTGGAGAAAAGGGAACCCCATACGCTGCTGGTGAAAATGCAAAGTGGGGCAGCCACTATGGAAAACAATATGGAGATTTCTCAAAAAGTTAAAAATAGAAATACCATATTACCCAGCTACCCACTACTGGGTATCTATCCAAGAACTTGAAATCAAACTACAAAGAGACTTATGCAGTCTTATTCACAATAGCCAAGACATGGAAGCAACCCAAGTGCCCATTGACTGTTGATCAGATAAAGAAGATGTGGTATATATATATATATAATGGAATACTACTCAGCCATAAAAAAAGGCAAACTCATCCCATTTGCAACCACATGGATGGACCTTTAGGGTATTGTGT
The DNA here is from genome assembly GCF_021613505.1 of Equus quagga. NCBI lineage: Eukaryota > Metazoa > Chordata > Mammalia > Perissodactyla > Equidae > Equus > Equus quagga. The sequence continues at coordinate 8,747,669 of NC_060286.1, forward strand.
TAAGTGAAATAAGCCAGATAGAGAAAGACAAACACAGTATGAGTTCATTCATTTATGGAAGATAAATAAAACTCACCGACAAAGAGAACAGTTTAGTGGTTAACAGGGAGAAGGGGCCTGGGGATAGGCACAAGGGGTGAAGGGACAAATTTATACGGTATCTAAGTAATAATGTACAACGGAAATTTCACAATGTTATAAACTGTTATGACCACAATAAATAAATAATAAAGCAAGTAGCCTCAAATATCATACTAAAGAATGTTGTCTTTATTGTTGTCAAAAATCAGGAAATATTAGCATGTTTGAGCAGGAGGGGGTCATGATCACAACAGTGCTTTAGGAAGATAAGGCTTGTGCCTGTATTGGGGACAAAGAAATAGGATCTGTTTAGAGGCTACCTCCATAGTTCAGGCAAGAAGTGATGGGGCCTCAAATGACTGCAGTGTCAGAAGGGATGTGGGAGGAAGCAGATGTCAGTAACACTGAAGAAACAGAATTATTATTGGTTGTTAGTAGTTTGAGTTTGGGGTCAGATATGAAGATGTCCTGATAACTCTAGGAAATTCTGATCTCAGGTCAAGAGAAGCCACGGTTGGAAATGTAGATCTGGGAGTCCTCTGCATCAAATTAAATATTGGGTTTATAGGAGTGGATGAAGGTGCCCAGAGAAAGAAAATATAGCAATCACTATGGAGAGAACCTTATGAGATACCAGTGTTTAATAGTCAGCTTCAGAAGTGGAGCCATCAAGAGTGGATGCTCAGTGAGTCAGAGAGGCAGAGTGGTCTAGGCTGTGGGGAAGCCAAGTTGGATAGATTACAAAAAGCAGGAGTTGGTCCTTGTGACCTGTAGGCTTTGGTGACCATCTGCAGAGAAGATTCAGAAACAATGTGATGGCCAAATCCAAACTTCTGTGGATTGGGGAGTAAGGAACTAAGGAAGGAGAAGCAGTGAACAGAGATGACTTTTTATGACATTCACTGTTTAGTATGAGAGAGTATAATGAATGGGAAGCAGAGTCAGAGAGGATGTTTTTTAGGAGTGAGGACACAAGAGAATGTCCTGGAAGGCAAGAAAAACTGGAGAAGGAGAGAATAAAGTGGTGAGAGAGTATCTAAGAAGGGTAAGGGCAAGCATGCAAGTGGACTATATGGTTTGCCTTGGCAAGGTAGAGAGAATGTTTAAAAATGCAGAAGATGCTGAGGTGAGTGAGGAGAAAGCCTACCAAGTTCAGTGACTGGGAAGTACAGCAGTTTGAGGTGATGGCCAAGCCCAAGCCTAACCCAGCTGGAAGAAGCAGAAAGAACTGGAAATGAAGCTGAATGAAGTTTGGGTAAAGAGACCTGGTTGCGATGTCTAATTGGTGTTTCCATCTGTGATGGTTAATTTTATGTAACAGCTTGACAGTGTCATGGGGTGCCCAGGTCAAAAATTATTTCTAGGAGTGTCTGTGAGGGTGTTCCAGCATTTGAACTGGTGAACTCAGTAAAGTAGATCGCTCTCCCCAATGTGAGTGGGTATCATCCTATCTGCTGAGGGCCTGAATACAACAAAAAGCAGACGAAGGGAGGATTTGTTCCCTTTCTGCCTGTCCACATGTGCTGGGACATCAGTCTTCTCCTGAGTTTGGACTAGGATTTATACCATTGGCTCCTCTGGTTCTCAGGCATTTGGACTCAGACTAGAATTATGCCAATAGCTTTCCTGTGTCTCCAGCTTGCAGAGAGCAGATATGGGACTTTTCAGCTTCTAGCTATGTAACTATCTATATATCTGTCTACACATCTAACTATCTACCTCCTGTTGTTTTCTTTCTCTGGAGAACCCTGACTAACACACCATCTCTACCAGTGTACATGTGGCGAGTTTGTGTGTGTGTACACATATATATACATGCATGTACATGTATATTTTTCTACCTATAAAAATTTAACATTAATTTCTGTTCCTGCCTATTTCCTCAGAAATGAGATTACACTTGAAAAAATGTCTTCAGGGCACTAAAATCAAGCTATTATAATGAGAATTAATTTAGCTGATGAGGGTAAAAGTTAACGCATAAAAATAGAAAAGAGTTCACACGTATGTAGTGTTTTTGCGATGGTCAAAGCACTGTCACATACTGTGTGACCTTCCTTGAGCACAAGGCTGGAATCCCTCAGCAGAAATTATTTTCCCCATTCTGCCAGTGAAGAAACCTGCTTTGACCATACAGATCCTTGTCTTCTACATCCTGACCGGAACCCTTTCTGCCGCGATCCTCATATCATGTTGTCTTTCTGTTCAAAGATTTAAATAATTTTATTTAGAAAAGTAAAAATATGGAAGAGATATCTTTTTAGTGTTCAAGTTTTTATAAACAGTCATTTAATGTCCAATATTTATAAAGTAATTTGCTCTTTCCGAGGAGTTTTAATAAAATCTCAATACCATTACACGTTCCTTTCAATTCCAAGACAATCTTTCATTGCATGAGTATTAGCATTGTCAGCGATCGCCTTCCAGCTCCTCAAAGCTAGGCACCGTGAGAAGCTCTTCAGACTGGCAAAAAATCAGACTTTAGAGGAATTACTGAAGAGAAAAGACACCACACTTTGATAGAATTAGTTATCTAGTTGAAACTTGCAGCCTGGATATTCAAGAAGCTTTTGACATATCCCACGTTACAGTCAGGCGCTACAGAGAAAGTAGCAGCATAGAACTGTTCTTGTTGCCTGAGGCATGTTTTAATTTGGGGCTCCATGATTCAGTTCTACAAGGGCAACTAAAATGAAAACCTTTCTTTTGGCAGTTGGTTTGTGAGGACTGTGGGATTAACATCTCCAAAAACTTAAGTACCATCTGCCGAAGTAAGCTCGTTTTATTTGATTTAGAATTGTATATAGGTAGAGAAAGATAAACTTTTATAAATTTTGACACCTTTTCTTTCTCATTTTATGGGAGAGGACATGTCATTGGTTGGGCAGCAATAAAAATAGCATTCTTCCAGACTGGATGTTAAAGTCATTAACCCGGGGTTTCATCTTGGCTCCTTTCAGCAGGACCAGTATCAAGGGACAGTTTCTGTTGAGTCTCATCTGAAATTTATTTTTTTTCAAGTTGCTTAGGATCTGAAAAATGGTGAGGCTGAGCCCCTCAGTGCTTTCTGCAGCTTCAAGGGGCCCATTTTCTGAGTCTGATTCTCTTCCACTGGTTCCCTCTCAGGCAGGTAATTTAAGAAGGCTGCCATATTATTATGGAGATTAAGCTGAGCGCTTGCTTCTTTGGGTAATTGAGGTCACCTTCATGTGGGCAGTAGGTCTGAGGTAATTCCATTTTTAAAAATCTTTCCTTTTCCTTTAGACTGAAGATATCTTCAAAGATGGCAGTGAAAAAGTCAGAACAAATGCTCCATTTTTTAGCGGGTGATAGGTACAGGAATGTTCAGTTTGTAAATTATTTGTACCATACATGTTATACAGAATATTTTATATGTACAAAATAGTTCATTTCAAAACTTTTTGTTTTTTTAAAAACAGAATAAATAGACAGATCCTAAGAATATAAGTATATATATATATTCTGAGAATATAAGTATATATCCTCAGAAGTAAGACTCTTCCCTTACTTGGTTCCCTTGCTTTTCTCCGATTTTGCACTTGTGAGGAGAGCAGCCGAATTAAACAGTTTTCTAAAATCAGCTCTTCGAAGGCTGCAGATTAGGGACCGGTGAGCTTGTGGTTGTGGCCAATTAATCCTCTTTAATAACTTAGAACTTAAAAGAGCATTTTATATAATTCTACATGTATTCTCTCTCTTTGTTTTGTTTCTGTTTTTTATATTTTCCCGGTTGTGTTGCAGCATTTTTAAGACCTTACTTTTGAAATGCTGCAGAGCTGTAGTGCTACAGAAACTGGATGTTAAGCGTAAGAAGACTTAGTGTTTAAACGGAACTTAATTGAAATCAGCTGGGAAATACTTGAGTCTTCTGTCTTACTCCCCGCCCCTCTCATCTGCTAGGGCATTACCTCCTTAGATCAAAGTCACCTTCCAAAAATGACAATTTGCACAGTGGTTTTCTTATTGCTTCTTCTAGGAGTGAGGAAGCAAGAGAATGATCATGGAAACAACTAAAACTGGAACAGGAGAGAATAAAGATGTGCGAGAGAGGATAAGAAGCACAAGATCAATGTGTAGAAGGAGTGTCTATGCAGTAACCACTTTAGAAGGCCTTTGCTAATATCTGAAGGCTGCTGGGCTAGGGGATGGATGGATTCCAGTGAGTAAGACAGGAGAAGAATGAAGCATTTTATTCCCTCGTTCAGGGAATATTTGTGAATTATTATTATTATTATTTTGTAACATCAGGAAGAGGATGCCAAGAAGAATGATTTTGGCCTAGTCTGTGGAGGGTATACTGTGGTCTAGCAGAGAATGAAACTGATCCTCTGCTAAGAAGGCTCAAAACAGGGCAATTTTTAAAGTCATGATTACCAATTTCAAATAAATGCTTGGTAATGCTTTGTAATCCTACCATATTGTCCTGATCAACTCCCTGTTCCACTCTCTATGATGACACACTTCTCTATTCTTTTCTGAATTATGTACCATCTCCCCAACTCCTTCCTCATTCTTGGCAGATAGCCTCAGCTCATACACCACATGGAAAACTGAAGCTATCAGATGGAAACTTTGTCAGCTCGCTCCCTCCAAACCAACCAGCCTACTTACATCTGTACTCATCATCTATTTCCTCTTTCTTATTTCATCAGATGAGCGTCTCTCCTCCTGTCTAAATCCGTTTCCTCCACTGGTGCTTTGGATCTGACCCTTTCTGCCCTTCTCAGGAGCTGTATCCCAGTGTCCCTTTTCTCTTTGGTGTTGATCCTTCTGATGGTCACGTAAAACATGTTCACGTCCCACAAGTAAACTTTCCTTCAATTGCAAATCCTCCTCCTATTGCCTCCCTAATCTTATCCCCTTCACAGACTCTTTAAAAGGGATAGATGTACATATTTTCTGTCCCATTTTCTTATTTTGTACTCATTCCTCAATCCATCCCCCACCAACCCAACAAAGCAGTTCTCTCAATGGTCGATGCTGGCCTTCGTATTTCTCAAAAGGCCAGTTTACAGAGTTCCTCATTGTGCCTGATTTGTCGGGAGTATTTGACATGGTTGATTGCTCTCTTCTCTTTGAAAGTCTCTCTTGGCTTTAATGATCCCACATTCTCCTAGATTTCCTCCTTTCTTTCACATCCCCCTTTGTAGTTTCTTTTTCAGACTTGTCTTCCTTTACCCAGGCACCAAATGTTGGACTTCCTCAAGGATGGATGCTTGGCTTCCTTCTCATCTCACTCTATCCAGTTTCCTTAGGCAATGTCTCCCAAACCATGGTTCCAAATACTCCCATTACACTAATGGCTCCCAAAGTATATCTTTGGCCCATGTCCATCTAGCTAACAGCCAATTGATACTTCTTTTTGGATATCACATATGTACGTCAAATTCAGAATATCCAGGATGAAAGTCATGATTCTTCTCCACACCAAATCTAATGAAACCTTTTCTGCTGTTCTTTATGCTAGTGAAAAATTCTACCATCCATCCAAGTGAAAATTAGAAATCTGGAGGGCATTTGCTGTATTGCTCTCTCCTTTATTGGCTATAAACAATTTATTACTAAAACTTGTCAAGTTTAATCTCCCAACTAACTCCCACACAATTCCTCTTGGCTCCTTCCACTGCCCCATAGTCTTGGACATTGTCATCTCTTGCTAGAACTATTGCAGAAGCCTACTAACTGGTATTTCATTTTTCATTCTGACAACTCTCCCCACCACAACTCACTCTCTAAATTACAGCAGGTGTGATCTTTTCAAAACCAAAATCAAAATCATGTTGCCTCCCTTGCCTATATAAAACATTTCAAGGACTGCCCATTGATCTTAGGTCAAAGACCTAAATCCTTAGGAAGGTCAAAATGGTCTGATGGTACATCCATTGGCCTTGTGCCAGTGTTTCTTTATCTCTCTTCTCCAACCACTCTGGTCTTTCTCAGTTCCTCAGCGAACCATGTTCTTTCCTGCTACAGAGCTTTAACACGTTTTGCTCAAATCTTCCCTCCACTAGCCCTCACCTCATTAATTCCCATCCATCCTCAGATCTTACGTTTTGTCATTTGTCTAGTCACTTACTACTATAGTCTCGACCAGTTTCCACATAATTTATCATGATAGAATAATGTTCTCTCCTTTGGTCAATCTCAATTTTTAATTATTTATTAGTGCGTTTTAAAAAAAATTAATCACTCTCTCTCTCTGCAAGCTCCATGAAAGCATGGATCAAGCTTCTTTTTGCTCACAATTGTTTCTCCATCACTTAATGAAGTGCATAGTACATAGGAGCATTTAACAACTTTTAAATAAATAAGACTCTGAATAAGATCATCATCATCTCCTTCTCCCCATTTTATTGTTGGATCCATGGTGATACAAGGGAACAGGGAATAGGAAGGAGACTAAAGAAGATAAAAGAATGCTGAGCTCATAACATCTTTGTGAAAGTTTTCTGAGTTGGGCTTGGGCTGAAATCAGTGGTCTCTGACTCCTCTGTGCTGTGCTGGGAACCTAAGCATCTATGATCTCCAGGGGGTTAAGTTATAGAACAATAACACAGTCACTTTCTCATGCAATTTCTTCGTTGGGTCTTTGGTAGCCTATTTCACAGCCTTCAGACTTTTCATCCTGGATTGCTGAGTTTTTTGGAACTTCGCATACCTCGCTAAGGGGAAGCCCTCCATTGCCTGATCCTAATGTTTGTTCACTTTGCCTCAGCTGGTGTCCTTCTTACTGTGCTTTGTGACCTCTCTCCTGTGAGTCAGCTCCCTTCTGATATAACTAATTGCACAGAGGCCAGGCTTGGTGAGGCCTTTCCTTTTAAGGTGTTCATTGCAACTAGCCTTCTCTAAGGCCCACTTTGCATCAAACTGGGGAGGGGGAAGGTGGACAATAAAAATATAAATTTTAAAAAATCAATGTCAACATATTTTTCTGTACAGGTTTATATTTATGTCTAACCCCGGACATGTATGGCTCTGCAGCTCTTGATGTGCTGTGTCGCTCTTTCATGTGAATTGTTTGTACAGTGTAACAGGTTTCTACAATATACACCTTACCTTATAGCAAGTACACATAAATATTGCTAGACATCTTTAAAAAACTTTATCGCTTTGTGCAACAGACTTAGGTTTCCCTGAAGACAAAAGCATTCCTTAAACCAAATTCTTTGTTTTAAAGCTTTATACTCAATAGTAATACAGGTAGTATCTGCCATTACATTGTATAACCAAAGAGAGACTCAGAAAGATGAATTCATAACGTGAGCCAGTAGAGAAGCCAGAGATTCTTCCTCCTACAAATTAGTTCATCCCTCTCCTCTTCTCACTTTTAAGTGGAAGAGTTGACTACAAACTTCTGAAAGCTTGTTAATGTATTATTTATGAAAGGGAGCCCATAAAAGAGTTGTTTAGTGCATCTTTTTGAGTCTGAAGGTACATGTCCTTACATCTAAGAAATAAAGCAGTGAGCAGAAATCCTGTCAACAAGCACAAGGAGACATGTCATTATCAATTTGAGGATTCACTTTTCCTGGAAGATTACAAATACATCTTTCTAAAATTGCTGATCCAATAATGCATCAGATATAAACTATTTTTTACTTGATCCTAACTTCAAATATTCAAGATGATTGTAAAACAACGTAGAAGATAAAAATGTATTATCTTATTCAGTTATTCCTTATTGTGTGAAAAATATGTATTGAATTAAAAGAATTATAAATAAAAGTTCTATACATAAATAAGGTCTTTTGGCCACATAATTGAATTTTTGCCCTTTTTATAAACTTCTCTCAACCTCTGAATTTTAAAAATTGGGCAAACAGAAGTTGATTTTTTGGTCAAATTTAACAAAAGATATTGCTCTGAACCAGTGGTATTATGCTTGTAAAAATAAAGATTCTTACTTCGTGGTAGAAAAGTATGCAAGTGAGCATGAATGCTGTATAGTGCCTTCCTTACTCTGGCTCTCCTGTCTTGGCTGCCATGGTGCACAGGTCTTCCCTTGATTTGTGCGATGCAACAATAAATATTTTCTCCGTACTAGAGAAATGTCTTCCCCCAGAGGTGTTCTAACAATTCCCTCAGAACACAGCTTGTCATTTGTAGTATAGTTACATTGTTTAATAAAGCTTGATCAATAGTGTATCTTCCAATAGTTAATTATTAAATGCTCAGATATGAAGAAAAGTTGAAAAAATATTATAGAAAAAACCATATACCTTTTAGATTCTATAACATTATATACTACGGTTTCTTTATTACACATCTGTCCATCTGTTTACCCCTCTATCCACACCGAAGTCCATCTAATTTTTTTACGTGTTTCCAAGTAAGTGCAAATATCAGTGCAGTATCCCACAGTACCTCAATGTGCATACATTTAAGTTCCATCTTGGTTCATATTTCTTTTTCTTTGGAGATAAAATTTCCATGTAATGAAATGAAGACTTTTTAAGTGTACTCTTCTATAAGTTTTACAAACGGCATTTGTCTGTCTGACCCCTTTCCCTCTTAAGATACAGAACACACTAGAAAGTTTCCTCATGCCCCTTCTCAGGTAATCCCAGTACCTAGAGGCAAACTCTCTTCTGGTATATTTTTCAACAGTGACTAGTTTTGCTTGTTCTAGAACTTAGTATAAGTGGAATCATACAGCATATACTCTTTTGTGTAATGCCCTTTTACTCAACATAATATTTTTTGAGATTTATCTTTATTGTTGCATAGAGTCAATAGTTTGTTCCTTTATTGTTGAGTAGTATCCCGTTGAATAAGTATATCCTAGGTTGTTTATGCTTTTCCTATTGATGAACCCTTGGACTCTTTCCAGTTTTGGGCTATATGATAAAATACCAATAATATTCCTATACGAGTTTTTTACATTTAGCCATTCTAGTGGAAATGTAGTAGTGTCTCATTGTGATTTTCATTTTCACTTCCCTGATGTGAATAATGATACTGAGGATTTTTTCCTGTGCATGGTTTTTTGAAGTGTTTGTTCAAAACTTTGCCAATTTTTTTAAAACTATTAAATTGTAGGAAGTCCTTTATATATCTTGGGTACCAGGATATTTTCAGATATATGTTTCACAAATATATTCTTCTAGGTGTGGCTTGCCTATGTATTTTTTTAATGATCAATTTTGATGATCAAAAGTATTTAATTTTGACAAAGTCCAATTTACCTTTTTTTTAATTGTTTTTTCAGTGTCATGTCTACAAACTCTTTGATGTACTCTAGGTCACAAGATATTCTCCTATGATTTCTTCTAAAAAAACATGTAATTCTACCTTTAGATCTATGATCCATTTTCAGTTAATTTTTGCACAAGGCATGATATTTAGATTGAGATTTGTTGTTTTGCGTATGGAAGTCCAACTGCTCCAACATCCTATGTTGAAAGACCATCCTTTCTACACTGAATTTTCTTTATGACTTTATCAAAAATTAATTGGCTATATTTGTAAGGGGCTATTCCTGGACCACAATCTTGGTGTCTATCCTTCACCAGTATCACAATGTCTTGAGTCTTGTAGGTTTATGGTTAGTTTTTAAAATTAAACAATACGATTCCTCCAACTTTTCTCTTCTTTTTAAAAATTATTTTAGCTGTTGTAGTTTCTTTGCCCTTTCATTTAAATGTTAGAATCTGCTTATTTATAGCCACAACAAATTGTGCTTGGACTTTGATTGGAATTGCCTTAGATCTATAATTAATTTAGGGAGAATTAATATATTTACATTGTTGAGTATTCCAACCTGTGAACTCAGTACTTGTCACCACTTGTTTTAGACTACTTTCATTTTTCAACATATGTATTTTGTACTTGTTTTGTTAGATTTATATATAAGTGTTATCCATACATGTAGGGGGCTATTTTCAATGGAATTGTGTTCTTAATTTTAGTTTACAATTGTTCATTACCAGTGTATAGAAATATGATTGATTTTTTTGTGTGAACCTTGTGTCCTTCGACCTTGCTAAATTGCTTATAAATTCTAGGAGATTCTTTGTAGACTACTTGTGATATTGTACCTATCATGTCGTCTGCAAATAGGAGCAGTGTTTATTTCTTCTTTTATAATTCATATGCTTTTTATTTCCATTTCTTGCCTTATTGTATTGGTTAGGACTTCTGGTACCATGTTGAATAAATGTGGTAAGAGTAGACTTACCTTGTTTCTGATCTTACGGAGAAAGAATTCAGACTTCCACCTTTAAATATGAAAATAGATGTAGGATTTTTGTTGATGCTCTTTATCAATTTGAAGAAGTTCCTCTCTCCTTAGTTTACTGAGAGTTTTTATCATAAAGGAGTGTTCAAATATTTTTCTGTATCTCATAATATGATCATGAGTTTTTTCTTCCTTGGACTGTTAAGATATAGACAACATTGATTGAATTTTTTCCAGTTTCATTGAGATATAATAGACAAAATAACATTGTATAAGTTTGAGGCGTACAATGTAATGATTTCATACACGTATATATTGTGAAATGTTCACCAAAATAAGCTTAGTTAATGCAGTCTTCACCTTATACAATTAGAATTTTTTGATTGTTGTTGTTGTGGTGAGAACATTTACGATCTACTCTCTTAGCAACTTTCAAGTATATAATACAGTATTGTTAACTATAGTCACCATGCTGTACATTAGATCCCTGGAAATTATTCATCTTATAACTGAAAGTTTGTAGACATTGATCAACATCTTCCCATTTCCTTCAACCCAGACCCTGGCAAATGTCAATCTACTCTCTGTTTCTACGAGTTTAATGCTTTTAGATTCCACATGTAAGTGAAATCATATACTATTTGCCTTTTCCTGTCTGATTTATTTTACTTAGCATAATGCCCTCAAGATCTATCCATGTTGCCACAAATGGCAGGATTTCCTTCTTTTTTAATGGCTGAATAATATTCCATTGTGGGTATATACTACATCTTCTTTATCTATTCATCCATAGAGGGACACTTAGGTTGTTTCCATATCTTGACTATTGTGAATAATGCTGCAATGAACATGAGAGTATAGATACCTCTTCGAGATCCTGATTTCATTTCCTTTGGATATATACTCAGAAGTGGGATTGCTGGATCATATGGTATTCTATTTTTAATTCTTTGAGGAAGCTCTGTACTATTTTCCATAGTGGCTCTATGAATTTACATTCCCACCAGCAGAGCACAAGGACTCCCTTTTCACCACATCCTACCAACATTCATTATCTCTTGTCTTTTTGGTGATAGCCATTCTAACAGGTGCGAGGTGATATCTCATTATGGTTTTAATTTGCATTTCCTTGATGATTAGTGATGTTGAACATATTTTCATGTACCTGTTGACCATTTGTATGGTCTGTACATCTTCTTTGGAAAAATATCTATTCATGTTCTCTGTCCATTTTTTAATCAGATTATTTGGTTTTTTGCTTGAGTTGTATGAGTTCCTTATATGTTTTGGATATTAACCTCTTATCAGGTAGATATTTTGAAAATATTTTCTTGCATTCTACAGGTTGCCATTTTGCTTTGTCAATTGTTTCTTTTTTTTTTTACTCTGTAAAATGTTTTATTTATTTATTTTTATTTTTTCCAGATTTTTTTTAATTTTTATTTTTTTCGGATGTACATCATATTTTGAATTCTGTATACATTACATCATGTTCACCACCCGAACACTAATTATAGTCCATACCCTCACATGTGAGCCTAATCACCCCTTTTTCCCTCCCCCCCTTCCCCAAAGGTAGCCACCAGTCCAATCTCAAATGCTATGTGTTTTTTTTTGTCATTTTTATCTTCTACTTATGAGTGAGATCATATGGTATTTGACTTTCTCCCTCTGACTTATTCCATTCAGCATAATACCCTCAAGGTCCATCCATGTTGTCACAAATGGCCGGATTTAGTCATTTCTTATGGCTGAGTAGTAGTCCGTTGTGTATAAATACCACATCTTCTTTATCCATTCGTCCTATGATGGGCACCTAGGTTGCTTCCATGTCTTGGCTTTTGTGTATAATGCCGCAATGAACGTAGGGGTGCAAGTATCTTTATATAAGCCTTTGTGTTTTCAAGTTCTTTGGATAAATACGCAGCAGTGGGATAGCTGGATCATATGGTAGATCTAGCCTTAATTTTTTGAGGATACTCCATACTGATTTCCATAGTGGCTGCACCAGTTTGCACTGCCACCAGCAGTGAACAAGGGTTCCCTTCTCTCCACACCCTCTCCAACATTTGTCGTTTCCTGTCTTGTTAATTATAGCCATTCTGACAGGAGTGAGGTGATACCTCATTGTAGTTTTGGTTTGCATTTCCCTGATAGCTAATGATGTTGAGCATCTTTTCATATGCCTGTAGGCCATCTGTATATCTTCTTTGGAGAAATCTCTGTTCAGATCCTTTGCCCATTTTCTAATTGGATTGTTGGGGTTTTTTTGTTGTTGTTGAGCTGTATGAGTTCTTTGTATATTTTGGATATTAACCCCTTATCTGATATATAGTTTACAAATATCTTCTCCCAATTGTTAGGTTGTCTTTTCGTTTTGTTGATGGTTTCCTTTGCTGTGCAGAAGCTTTTTAGTTTGATGTAGTCCCATTTGTTCATTTTTTCTTTTGTTTCCCTTGCCCAGTCAGACATGGGACTTGAAAATATGCTGCTCAGACCAATGTCATAGAGCGTACTGCCTATGTTTTCTTCTAGAAGTCTCATAGTTTTGGGTCTTACGTTCAAGTCTTTAATCTATTTTGAGTTGATTTTTGTGCATGGTGTAAGGGAATGGTCTGCTTTCATTCTTTTGCATGTGGCTGTCCAGTTTTCCCAACACCACTTATTGGAGAGACTCTCCTTTCTCCATCGTATGCTCTTGGCTCCTTTGTCGAATATTAGCTGTCCATAAACGTGTGGGTTTTTACTTCAGGGCTCTCAATTTTGTTCCATTGATCTGTGTGTCTGTTTTTGTGCCAGTACCATGCTGTTTTGGTTACTATGGCTTTGTAGTATAATTTGAAATCAGGGAGTGTGATACCTGCAGCTTTGTTCTTTTTTCTCAGGAAATCTTTGGCTATTCGGGGTCGTTTTTTGTTCCATATAAATTTTAGGATTCTTCGTTCTACTTCTGTGAAAAATGTTGTTGGAACTTTGATAGGGATTGCGTTGAATCTATAGATTGCTTTAGGAAGTATGGACATTTTAACGATGTTAATTCTTCCAATCCAAGAGGACGGAATATCTTTCCATTTCTTTGTGTCTTCTTTGATTTCTTTCAACCATGTTTTACAGTTTTCGGTGTACAGATCTTTCACCTCTTTGGTTAAGTTTATTCCTAGGTATTTTATTCTTTTTGTTGCAATTGTAAATGGGATTGTATTCTTAATTTCTCTTTCTGCTACTTCGTTGTTAGTGAATAGAAACACAACTGATTTTTGTACATTGATTTTGTATCCCACAACTTGACTGTATTCCTTTATTATTTCTAAAAGTTTTTTAGTGGATTCTTTAGGGTTTTCTAGATATAAAATCATGTCATCTGCAAAGAGTGACAGTTTCACTTCTTCTTTTCCAATGTGGATCCCTTTTATTTCTTTTCCTTGACTGATTGCTCTGGCTAGGACTTCCAATATTATGTTAAATAAGAGTGGTGACAGTGGGCATCCTTGTCTGGTTCCTGTTCTTAGAGGGATAGCTTTCAGTTTTTCTCCATTGAGAATGATATTTGCTGTGGGTTTGTCATATATGGCCTTTATTATGTTGAGGTATTTTCCTTCTATACCCATTTTATTTAGAGTTTTTATCATAAATGGATGCTGTATCTTGTCAAATGCTTTCTCTGCATCTATTGAGATAATCATGTGATTTTTATTCATCATTTTGTTAATGTGGTTTATCACATTGATAGATATGTGGATGTTGAACCATCCCTGCATCCCCGGAATGAAACCCACTTGATCATGATGTATGATCTTTTTAATGTATTGTTGTATTCGATTTGCTAGTGTTTTGTTGAAGATTTTTGCATTGATGTTCATCAGTGATATTGGCCTGTAATTTTCTTTTTTTGTGTTGTCCTTGTCTGGTTTTGGTATCAGGATAATGTTTGCTTCGTAGAAGGAGTTAGGAAGCCTCCCCTCCTCTTCAATTTTTTGGAAGAGTTTGAGAAGGATAGGTATTAATCTTCTTTGAATGTTTGATAGACTTCACCAGGGAATCCATCTGGTCCTGGACTTTTAGTTTTTGGGAGGTTTTTGATTGCTGTTTCGATCTCCTTACTGGTGATTGGTCTATGCAAATTTTCTACATCTTCTTGGTCCAGTTTTGGAAGGATGTATGTTTCTAAGAATTTATCCATTTCTTCTAGATTATCCAATTTGTTGGAGTGTAGCTTTTCATAGTATTCCCTCATTATCTTTTGTATTTCTGAGGTGTCCCTTGTAATCTCTCCTCTTTCATTTCTGATTTTATTTATTTGAGCCTTGTCTCTTTTTTTCTTGGTGAGTCTAGCTAAGGGTTTGTCAATTTTGTTTATCTTTTCAAAGAACCAGCTCTTGGTTTCATTAATTTTTTCTAGTCTCTATTTCGTTTATTTCTGCTCTTATTTTTATTATTTCCTTCCTTCTGCTGATTTTGGGCTTGTTTGTTGTTCTTTTTCCTGTACCTTTAGGTGTACTTTTAGATTATCTATTTGGGATTTTTCTTCTTTGTTGAGGTAGGCCTGAATTGCTATAAACTTCCCGCGTAGAACCGCTTTTGCTGTATCCCACAGATTTTGGCATGTCGTGTTTTCATTTTCATTTGTCTCCAGGAATTTTTTGATTTCTTCATTGACCCAATCATTGTTCAGTAGCATTTTGTTCAATCTCCACATTTTTATGGCTTTTCTGGTTTTCTTTCTGTAGTTGATTTCCAGTTTCATACCTTTGTGTTCAGAAAAGATGCATGGTATTATTTCGATCTTCTTAAATTTATTGAGACCTGTTTGGTGGCCTAATATGTGGTCAATCCTGGAGAATGTTCCATGGGCATGTGAAAAGAATGTGTATTCTGTGGTTTTTGGATGGAATGTTCTGTATATATCTACTAAGTCCATCTGGTCTAATGTGTCCTTTAAGCTGAGTGTTTCCTTATTGATCTTCTGTTTGGATGATCTATCCATTGGTGTAAGTGGAGTGTTAAAGTCCCCTACTATTATTGTGTTACTGTCTATTTCTCCTCTTATGTCTGTTAACTATTGCTTTATATATTTAGGTGCTCCTCTATTGGGTGCATAGATAATTACAAGTGTTATATTTTCTTGTTGGATTGTTCCCTTTATCATTATGTAGTGCCCGTCTTTGTCTCTTATTACAGTTTTTGATTTAAAGTCTATTTTGTCTGATATAAGTATCGCTACCCCCGCTTTCTTTTCTTTGCCATTTGCATGGAATATCTTTTTCCATCCTTTCACTTTCAGTTTGTGAGTGTCTGTAGGTCTGAACTGTGTCTCTTGTATGCAGCGTATACATGGTTCTTGTTTTTTTATCCAGTTGGCCACCCTATGGCATTTGATTGGAGCATTTAGTCCATTGACATTTAAAGTAGCTATTGATAAATATGTATTTATTGCCATTTTGTCACTTTTTCTTTTTTTTTGGGTGTTTTAGTAGTTCTTCTCAGTTCCTTTCTTTTTCTCTTGCTCTCTTCCCTTGTGGTTTGATGGCTATCTTTAGTAATATGTTTGATTTCTTTTGTCTTACTTTTTTTCCTGCTTGTTATAGGCTTCTGGTTTGTGGTTACCATGAGGATGCTATTTAATATACTATGCGTATAACAGTCTATATTGAGTAGATAGACTCTTTAGCTTGACCTCTTTCTAAAAGCTCTACTTTTTCACTCCCCTCCTCCTCCATTATATGATTTTCACATCATATATACTCTTTTGTTTACTGTGTGTCTATCCATTACCCTCTTATTGTTGAAATAGGTGATTTTAGTACATTTGTCTTTTAACCTTCATATTATCTTCACAGGTAGTTGATCTGCTGCCTTTACTATACTTTTACCTTACAAGTGATTTTATTACCTGCTTTTTGTTGTTGTTGTTTTGGGTTTTTTTGATAATTTTTTTAATCTCTATTTGTGGTCATTGCTTTCCCACTCAAATAAGTCCCTTCAGTATTTCTTGAAGAACTGGTTTATTGGTGATAAACTCCTTAAATTTTGCTTGTTTGGGAAGCTCTTTATCTCTCCTTCCATTCTGAATGACAACCTTGATGGATAGAGTATTCTTGGTTGTAGGTTTTTTCCTTTTAGCACTTTAAATATGTCGTGCCATTCTCTTCTCGCCTGTAGGGTCTTGGCTGAGAAGTCCACTGATAGCCTGATGGGCTTCCCTTTATACGTCACTTGTGGCCTTTCTCTTGCTGCTTTTAGGATTCTCTCTGTCTTTAATTTTAGACATTTTGATTATAATATGTCTTGGTGTGGGCCTCTTTGGGCTTCTCTTGTTTGGAGCTCTCTGTGCTTCCTGAACTTGGATGTCTGTTTCCTTCCTCAGGTGAGGAAAATTTTCCTCTATTATTTTGACAAATAAATTTTCTGCCCCTTTGTCTCTCTCTTCTCCTTCTGGGACCCCTATAATCCGTATGTTAGCACGCTTGATATTGTCCCAGAGTTCCCTTACACTGTTCTCATTCTGTCTAATTCTTTTTTCTCTTTTCTGTTCTGCTGGGTGATTTCCTCTAGTCTTTCGTCTAGCTTGCTGATCCGTTCTTCTGCTTCCTCTACTCTGCTATTGAGTCCCTCTAGTGAATTTCTCATTTCGAGTATTGTATTCTTCATTTCTGATTTTTTTTTTTATATCTTCCAGTTCTTTGCTGATGTGCTCACTGTGTTCATCCATTCTCCTCCGCATATCTGTGAGCATCCTCATTATATTTTGTTTGAATTCTTTGTCCCGTAGGTTGCTAGTTTCTGTTTCACTTAGTTCTTTTTCTGGAGTTTTGTACTGTTCCCTTGCTTGGAAAGTATTCCTTTGCCTCCTCATTATGCCTCTTTCTCTGTCCTATTTTTTTTTATACTAGGTGAGTCGGCTATGTCTCCTGATCTTGGAGAAGTTGCCTTATGTATGAGATGCCTTATGAGGCCCAGCAGTGTGCTTCCCTCTCGTCACCAGTCCGTAAGAACCAGGAGTGACCCCTTTGTGGGCTACTTGTGTTCTTCTGCTGTGGTAGGGTTGCTCCCACTGCAGGTACCCAGGGCATCTGATCTTTCCTTCCCTGGCCAGCTGTTTGTAAATCCAGTCTCAGGGGGCCTCAGCACTGTTGGCTACAAAGTCTATCAGCACACTCTTAGTGCAATTGTCCTCTTAATTGGGTTGGTACCCAGTGTAGCTGGTTGCTAGGGTCAGGGGCTACAGTTGTGATAGGCCTGAGGCCAACAAGGCTGTTGTCAGCTCTCTTAGGAGTGCAGCTGAGTGGGGCTAGCCCTTGGCATGGGGGCACTCGGCTTTGGAAGGTGGGGCTGATCCTTTTTATGGCTATTTGTGAAGCACAAGTCTTCTGATGCTGGTAAGCCTCACCCCCACCAGACCACATACACTGTCAACACAGTCCTGGTCCGTGCACACTTCTCAACCCCCTGGAGCGTACCCCAATGCCACACTGCAGAGGCCCCCACTTCTCCCCCAATGCCCCCCACAGTTCACCTGGTCCTCACACAAGCCCTGCCCCACAGAGTCAGACACCCTTGCCTGCCTGTAGAGGATCAAGGCACTCAGTCAATGCAGGCTGAAAAGTAGCCTGAGGGCTTGCAGTTAGGTGGGGCCAGTCCCTAGGGTGGGTTGCCTGCCCTGGCTGAACTGGATTAAATCTGTGCTCTAGTGGGTGTGGCAGACCCCTGTGCTAATAGCCCAAGGGATGCACCTCAATGGCCCCCACTAGTGTCCGTATCAGCACGCCTGGACCAGCTCAGAACAATGGCATCCACCAATGTCTCAGTCTCCGGAGAGGTCCCTCCTCTCACCAAGATGCCCCCAGAGGCCACCAGCTGAGTCTCGTTTCACCAAAGGACAGTCAGCCTTCTCTCTGGTGATTTTAGGTTGCTGCAATGAGTGAGTTTGTGCATGGGCCCTTTAAGACCCGGATCTTTTCGGCTTTCGGCTGATAGCTTTTCTGGGGGTGTCCTAACTGCAGTTAATAGCCAGCAAAGCCAGACAATAAGACCCCTGTCTCAGTTGGGCTGAGTCTGAGGGAGGCTTATAGCAGTATTGCCCCCGCTCCAGACCTCACTCCTCCAGGGAGGGCTGGTACCTTAGGGTGGCTCCCGCCTGGCCAGCTGAGAAGCTCCGCTGCTCCCAAAGGTAGCTTTTTTCTTCTCCGGCCGGCTTTACTGCCTCTTCTGCCTTCGTCAGGACTGTCCCTTGTCGTGGAGGTTCTTTTTATCCAGTTTTCAGTTTTCAATCCAGGGTGATTCTTCCCAAAATTGTTGTAACCTAGTTGTGTTCGTGGGAGGAGGCGAGTTCAACATCTGCTCACAGCACCATCTTGACAAGACCTGTCGATTGTTTCTTTTGCTGTGCAGAAGCATTTTTAGTTTAATGTAGCCCCACTTATTTATGTTTTGCTTTTGTTGCTTGTGCTTTTGGAGTCAAATCCAAAAAATTGTTGTCAAAACCAATGTCAAGGAGATTTTTGTTTGTGTTTTCTTGTAGAAATTTTATGGTTTCACGTCCTATGTGTAAATATTTAATCCATTTTGAGTTAACTTTTGTGAGTGGTGTAACATTGGAGTCCAATTTCATTCTTCTGCATGTGATTATCCAGTTTTTCTAACACCATTTATTGAAGAGACTATCCTTTCCATCTTGTATATTCTTGGCTTCCTTGTCAAATATTAGTAGATTGTATATGTGAGGATTTATTTCTCAGACCTAAATCCTGTTCCACTGGTCTATGTGTCTGTTTTTATGCCAATACCATACTGTTTTGATTACTATAGCTTTGTAATATATTTTGAAATCAAGAATTGTGATACCTTCAGCTTTGTTCTTTCTCAAGATTGTTTTTGCCATTTGAGGTCGTTTGTGGTGCCATACAAATTTTATGATTTTTTTTATTTTTGTGAAAATGTCCTTGGTATTTAAATAGGGATTGCATTGCATATGTAAATGGCTTTGGGTACTATGGACCTTATAGCAATATTAATTCTTCTGATCTATGAACATGGGCTATCTTTCCATTTATTTGTGTCTTCTTCAATTTGTTTCATCAATGTTTTATACTTTTCAGTGTATAGATCTTTCATTTTCTTGGATAAATTTATTGCTAAGTAGTATATTGTTTTTGATGCCGTTGTAAATGAGATTGTTTTCTTTCTTTCTTTTTTGGATAGTTCGTTGTTAGTGTATAAAAATGCATCTAATTTTTGTATGTTGATTTGGTATACTGAAACTTTTCCGAATTTGTTGATTAGTTCAAACAGCTTTTTGGTAAACTTCAGGGTTTTCTATCTACAAAATTAGATCATCAGCAAAGAGAGATAATTTTACTTCTTCATTTCCAATTGGGATGTCTTTTTTTTCCCTTGCCTAATTGCTGTGGCTCGGACTTCCAGTACTATGTTGAATTTAGTTTGCTAGTATTTTGTTGAGAATTATTGTATCTATATTCATTAGGGATAGTCTTGTAATATCCTTATCTGAAATTGATACCAGACTAATGGTGACCTTGTAAAATGAGTTTGGAAGTATCCTCTCTTCTTCAACTTTTTGGAAGAGTTTGAGAAAGATTGGCATTAATTCTTATTTAACTGTTTGGTACAATTTACCATCTAGTCCTTGTCTTTCTTTGTTGGGATGTTTTTGGTTACTGATTGAATATCCTTACTCATTACTGATCTGTTCATATTTTCAATTTCTTCATGATCCAGTCTTGATAGTTTATATGTTTTCTAGGAATTTATCCACTGCTTTTAGGTTGCCCAATTTGTTGGCATATAATTGTTCATAGTAGTCTCTTTGCAGTTCTATGGTATAAATTGTAATGGCTCCTCTTTCACTTCTTATTTTATTTGAGTCTTCTCTCTCTTTTTTTTTTGATAAGGCTAGCTAAAGTTTTGTCAATTTTGTTTCTTTTCAAAAACCAACTCAGTTTATTTATCTTTTCTATTTTTTCTAGTCTCTATTTCACTTATTTCTGCTCTTATCTGTGTTATCTCCCTCCTTCCACTAACTTTGGGCTTAATTTATTCTTCTTTCTAGTTCCTTGAGATATAAAGTTAGGTTGTTTAATTGAGATCTTTTTTGCTAATGTACCCATTTATCACTATCAATTTCCCTCTTATGGCTACTTTTCCAGTATCCCCTAAGTTTTTGTATTTTGTGTTTCCATTTTTATTTGTTTCAAGATATTTTTTTATTTCTCTTTTGAGTTCATCTTTGACCATTTGGTTGTTCAGGGTTGTGCTATTTAATGTCAACATACTTGTGCATTTTCCAGTTTTTCTCTTCCTATTGATTTCTAATTTCGTAACTTTGTGTTCAGAAATGATACTTGTTATGATTTCAATCTTCTTAAATTTTTAAAGAATATTTTAAATTTTTACTCTCAGTTTTGTCAATTTTTATGTATTTTGCAGAAATACATGTGCTTTATGTATTTTGAAGATCTTGATTTGGCGCATGATCCTTTAGGACTGTTTTTTCTTCTTGGTGAATTGCCATGTCCAGCCCTCATTTTCTTTGCACTGAAGTCTACTAATCTAATACTAATAAAACCCCTGAAGGTTTCTTCTGTTTAGTATTTACATGGTATATTTTTATAATGTTTTTCTTTTAACCTATCTATAGAATTATATTTAAAGATGGGTTTCATGATAGACAAACCTCTGTCCCATAGTCTCTGAAGACCACATTGGTGTAGAAGTGGGGTGCAACTCTTTTTTTAGTGCTTGCCTATAGTAGGTCTGGTAGTCAAAAGGGTACTATCCTGTAGACCAGCTCTCTTCTCAGCCCTTGGCTAGAGTGTGTGGGCTTTCCTTGGGGCTAATTTTTTATGCACTCATTTCTGAGTTGCAAGCCTCTTTAGTTACCAAGAGGAGATATATATACATACATACATATACATGCATATATATATATATATATATATATATACACATATATAAAACCAAGGGGGTGTGTGTATATATATCCCAAGGAAAATCACTGCAAGATTATCCTTTTAGTCTCAAAGTCTCAGTCAATCTGACTTCTTTTTCCTATTTTCAAAGTCTTCAGAGAGTTACTTTATTACTTTTTTCAGGGTTTTACTTTTAATTTGTGGAATGAATAGGGTGTGTTGTGGCTATTTTGTGTAAAACTGGATGACTTGCCTTTTTATTTCTGTATGGGTCAAATTTTCCTATTCTTTCACATATTTAGAGTTTTTTAAAAAATGTGGATACTGAAGATCATGATGATTACATTGTAGAGACTCTAAATTTGGTTATTTCCTTTGAAAATTAATTCTTATTCTACCAGACAATTACCTTAGCTAGGTTCAAACTTCAAACTCAGGGTTCCCTGTTTATATTAACAGTTGAAATCTCTGCTCAATTATTTCAGCTTCAAGTTGCTGCTTTTCAGCTGACCCTGGTCCCTCTGCAACTGCATAGTTTAGCAATTAGCCAGGGATTTCAGTGACTTTACATACAGATTGTGGAGCTTCTATCTATGTGACCTCTTCCTTCCAAGATTCTCCGTCCCGTAATTTTTATCTGCTCTGCCAGTCTCAGATGTTGTCTTCTGACACATAAAATCAGTAATTCTGCAATTTTCTTATGCCCTGAGCTGTGGAAGGATTGAAGAGTGAGTCAGATAAAAGGCTTCAATTTTACTAATATAACCAGGATCTTATCTTTCCCATCTCTCAAAGGAAGATTCCGCTCCAGTTTCTGGATGTTTCTGATCACTACCTAGTGCCTTCATATAGTTGGCTGATTTTACATGTGTCCTAGGTTTTATATCTGGTATCATTGTTTCCTCTGTATCTGCTGGAGGTTTAGTCTGAACATGGCACATTGCTATTACTGGAATCTGCAAGCCCCCTTCACCTTCCTGGGGGGATATCAAATGTTATAACAGTGAAGGTCAGAGAAGCTGTTATTCTGGCCATGGATCTGTCTCATTATTTTATGCTTAGTTTTGCTAATGAGAAATACAACCCCGTCCACCTTTTAAAATTGTTGTTTAGTTCCAGCCATTGAGCCATTAAGGTTATGTGCCACAATCACCCCCTCAAAGGAGGTATTTACAGATAGAAGTAGCCAGCAGTCTCCAGGGGTGCTGAGGTTCCCTCTCTAGATCAAGAGGGGCCGGCACTTGAGTCAGAGATTTTCAGGTGAAAAAAGCATTAAGGTATCTGGACAGAGCATACCTATATTGCTCAAAGAGAATGTAAGAGTGTTTCCTTTTGAGTGTCTGCATAGAATCATGATCACTATAGGAAAATTCCAGATATCTCCTGATAATATTCCCACATCAAGTCAAATTAAGACATTCACATTCAAAGCTTCCATTATATCTATTGGCTTCCTGTTCTACTCTCTTTTCAAGGCATACCTGAACTTCTCAGTGTTAGTAAGGTGAGATAGTATATAAGAGAAATATAATGGCTTGATACTCAAAGTATGATACATGGATTAGCAGATTTAGTATGTTCTGGGAACTTTTTAGAAGTGCAGAATACCAGGTTTTATGAATCTACTGAATCCAAATGTGCATTGTTACAAGACCCTCAGGTGATTCTTACGTACAATCAAGTCTGAGAAACACTAAGCTAATACACAGGCTGCCTAGAGAAGAGCTTCTTAAATTTTCTGTGGATATTCTGAAGTTTCTGTTTGTTTGCTTGTGGTTCATATCCATTATAGGCCAAACATCTGTAACATATAATAAAAATGTTTTTAATATAAAAATAAATTAAGGCGATATAAAATCTAGATTTTTACTAGATTCGAGAGACATAGAATTACATTTCAAAAAATAATCAGAACATACATAAAATATAAAAAATGAAGAAATTTATGAAAACTGTATTTGTTCATTGAATTCTTTTCAGATTATTAATATTCACATATGACATACTAAAACTTCTTCTGATGACTTTATAATTCAATATTCCTTTGTAACCACACAAAGTGCATAATCTGCTCACTGCGAGACAAAAGCCAATTGTCAAGAGTCAAGATGGTGGTAGAGAAAGAGCATTTTATTACAGCTTGCTAGCAGGAGGGGAGATGGCCCACTATTGTCCAAAAGAACCATCATAAGGGGGCACAGACTCTTGAAGCAGTTATATAGGCCAGTGGGTTATAGGGGAGTGGGTTAGGAATGTTGACCCTCTGGTGTTACAGACTGGGAATCAAGTCACCACACCAGATTTTGTAGTTTTCATTGATGATG
Source organism: Equus quagga (assembly GCF_021613505.1). Lineage (NCBI taxonomy): Eukaryota > Metazoa > Chordata > Mammalia > Perissodactyla > Equidae > Equus > Equus quagga. The sequence goes on from NC_060286.1 coordinate 8,771,197, forward strand.
GCTATCAGCATAGACTCTGTTTGGGGGTCATCACATTCCTAAGAAACTCAAAAGAATGAAATTATCATCTTATTGCAGCCAAGAGGTATACACACAAGCAGGGGTCATAAAATCTATAAAACAGGTGGATCTCCTGGAGGGTGCAAATCCAGCTGCATTAGTTAGTTAGAGGTCATTCAAAGTTATAACATGGTCTCTTTTCTACAATATGACTTCCCTTACGTCAACCTTGTGTTGAGGGAGTTTCACTTTCTTTGAAATTATTATTTTGTGTGAATATATTTGTAATGGTTTGTGTAAAAATTCCACTCAGGTTTTGATGTTTTCATTGCTTCATTAGCCAATATATCTCTGCAAACAATACATTGTGGTTTTCTCACTTCATCATGAAATGTTTACAACACCAAATTAAGAATAACTTGGATGAACTCTTTTTGTCTTTATTTCTTCAGAATCACTTCCATTTTTGTCATTTGTTTCATTACTATTGTGCTTTTAGGAAAAGAGGTGTCTTTGCTTGACAAAGGGTCCATTGAAGCTTGTTTTGCCATATATAAATCATTGAAGATAAATAATTCAAAATTTACTTCCATAATTTAGTTAGTAGTTGTAAATACTAAATTTAGAAAAAGTGATTAATCAAAACTTAAAATAATTATAAAATATTGCTATGGTAAATAAATGATTAATTTCTCAGATTCTTATATCTTTTGAATTAGAGATAACAGACTAACCTTAAAACATTTTCTCTCACAACACTGTCTTACAAAGCATAGTAGTATGAAGTTTGCACCATACAAAATTCATACCATGAATTCAACAATTGAACTGGTCTAGATCCTTTTCAAAAAGAAAAATCCACTACCCATTCTCTTAGATGTCACAATGTCAAATTCCTATAAAAATGCCTAAATGCTTACACTGAATTACAGTACTTATCATTTTGCACATCTGTGACAGTGCTGGTGGTCTTTTTCAAACCACAGACCATGCTTTGAGCAGCACTGGACTAGACCACTAAGACTGAAAACTGCCTAATGCAGAGCACCAAGAAGGAGAGACTTCTCCATTTTCACATCCACTATTTCTTTCATGCAACAATGCTGAATAATAAAATAAATGAGGCAATGTGGACACGGTATCTTCACAGTTTGTGTCCTATACCTACCTAGAGTCTACTTGAGCTATGATAGCTTTTTAGTTTTAGTACCTGAAAAGTTCTAAGACACTTAGATTTGAATTTGCGCTTTAAATTTAGATCAAAAGTCTCCTCTTTCTAAGTTCCTCATTACTCCACCCAGGTTCTTTACGGAAACCTTACTTCATATGGTTCTACAATGCTCTCTATCCTGGAGCCATATTTGGCCTGTACTTCTGGTTTCCTCAATTTCCAATTTCATTGCATTATAGAGACTAGATAGTCCCTTTCCACTGTACCTCGTTAACAACATTTTATGTTAACCAATCTATGTATAAATGCATGTTTGACTTTGCCTCTTAGAAGAAACTGTTTTTTCTTAAAATAGCATTTTTCTTTATGTGTTTATTTCTAAACACTCTGACACCTTCTTCAATTCTTTATTTTAATCACGATCAACATCTTCATAACAAGATTAATAATTTTAGGCTCCAAGGCCTTTAGAACGTAGTCCGGTAATCATTAGAAGACAGTTCCATTGACTGAGGGGCCTGATCGATGGGAAAGGGAGGATAATCCTAAATGCTCACTCCCTAAAAATCCACATGAGTACAGTACTTCACTGCTGCCTGACTACCAGCACACTCACTGGAGAACTCAATTTCTTTACCCACTGGGTGTTGTCTGCTAGTTCTTGCTAAGCCTTCAAAACTCTTTGAGTTGACCAAATGACAAAAATTCTCTGCAGCCTTCAGAATACTGGAGCCACACCATGTACTTTGGATAAATGGAAACAGCCTCTGTATCCGTACTGTATATCACACATTGTCACCTGGATTCCAAAGCTGCACTACCTAAACCCCAGTCTCAAAGAATACCTAGTAAAAGAGACTGTCACCTCTGCAATGATTGAAGGTATGCATTAGGAGGATGAATCCAGAAAGAAAGAAATACAATAATATGACAACATGTAGATTGGAAGTGAAGCTACTATGATAATTAGAGTCTAGATATTAAGTAATGGGGGCCTGAATTACTGTGGTGAAACAAGAGAGGACAGAACGATTTTGAGGGACATTGCAGAGATTGATTGGATGTGGGATAGGGAGCGTGGGGCTTTCAGAGACAGAAGGATGTGTAAGAAAGCGTAAGTACAGTTTTAGTAAACAAAATTTGAAATGTCAAGGGAATTCAAGTGGCAGCCATAAATTTAGAGATCTGTATAATAAAAGTACCCCCCACCAAAGACTTGATATGATGGAAAGCACAAGCATTTAGATAAAATTATGGGTAAATTGTTGTAAAAACAGCAATTCCAACTAATGACTAAATGATGAATCAAGATGTTTGTTTTTATGCCCAAAGGACATTGAATTACACAAGATATAGTTTAAAAAAAGTCCTACAATGCAGCATATATGAGAAAACATTGCAATATAATGTAAAAAATACATAAAGTTAATTAGAAACCCATTAAAACTGTAAGACTCCAAGAGAGAAAAATAGCCTAATAGGCAAAAAGTTGAAGCAGATAATTCATATAAAAGGAAACATAATTAATAAGCATTTGAAACAAATTCAATTTTGATAAAAATTAAATTCAAAACAAATTAATAAGATTCATATTTTTAATACTCTCTAGCCTAACCAATTAGTAAAGATTTCAAAAACATTGTGATTACTCTAAGTTGGGGATTACGTGGTAGTATGGACTCTGCTATTCTGGTACAATATTCCTAAAAAGTAATTTAAAAATATGTATCAAACAACTTAAAAATGTCTTTGTCTGGAGTTTCACTTCTAGATCTGCCCTATGGAAATCATCAGAAATACAAAGATTTAAGCATAAAGATTCATTACAACATTACTTATAACGTCAAAAAATGAGGGAAAACTTAAATGTCCAATAATATCTCTCCACTAGTTTCTAAACACTTTTATAGTACAGAAGGTATCTTTTTGAATTTCAAAACATATTAAATATTGTTGCACAGATAAATTACATAGACATTAAAATAATATGCATAAATTTTGTGGAGAAATGCTTATCCTGTAATGTTAAGCTAAAATGGGCAAACAAAATAATGCATATGTAGTAATTATGTATAATATGTACAAATGAGAGAAACCCACTGACATTTTCATGTAGTAATTTGATGCTTTTGTAATTAGCATTAATTACTGTTCTTTTCTTTGTTTCTGTGTTTTCCAAGTTTACACCCATGATATTTCATATATAAGTAATTTTTTTCTTTGCCAAGTAGCAATCCGTTTATAAGTATATCATAGTTTACCCACGGTGGCAGTTATGGAGATGTGCTCCTCAGTCTCCTTTCAAGAGACAAACAGCCATGAGGAGTGCAGGTAGCTGATAGCCTCTAGCTGTGGTGCCTTTAGGATCTGCCCCAGTGTTTGGCATAAGTCATGCTTTCCCTGGACAGCGCCAATGACTGAGCATGGCTTGTCTTCTAGGGCCTGGCTATATATGCTCCAGCGAAGCCATACTCAATGGGCAGTCTTTGTGGCAGGACTTCCTAGTGGGTGACCCAAGACTTTCTTGGAGTTGCACTATACTTTGAGATTCTTTGACCAAATCTTCCTTCCTTTCCCTAAGTTTTCGAAGATGTGAGACCTACAACATGATCTTAAGGATTTTCTATCCCACTCTTGCTCCCTTGCATCTTAATCTGTTACAGGTCCATCCCCCAAACCAACAAATCCATTCACCTGTTGATGGACATTTGGCTTGATTCTACTTTTTGACTGTTAGGAATAAAACTGCCATAAATATTTGTGTACATGTGTTCTTTTGTTTGCTTGATTTAGTTTTCTTTCTTTGCCATAATTTTATTTCACTTGGATAAGTAGAGTGTAATTGATGAATCTGCCTTTCTGTTTTCCAAAGTGGCTGAACCCTTTTCCACTCCTACCAGCAATATATGAGAGTTGTCGTTGTTCCACATCCCCAACGACACTCTAATTTTTTAAAACTATTTTAGTGGTTCTGCATAGGTGTCTCATTGCAGTGTTAGTTTGCATTTTCCTAACCACAAATATTGAGTATCTTTTCATGTGCTTAATGACCATTCATATATCTTCTTTAGTTAACTGTCTTTTAAAATTTCAGGCCCATGCTTTTTATTTGGACTGTTTGTCCACTTACTATTTCGTTATAAGAGTTTTTATTTATTCTAGAAGTAGTCCTTTCCTGAAGATATGAGTATTGTGAGGAATTTTTCTCCTAATTTTAGTTTGCGTTTTCATTTTCTTAATGGTGTCTTTTGAAAAGATGGTTTTAAATTAATGAAGTGCAATTTACAGATTTTTTTTCTTTACGGTTGGTGTATTTTGTGCCACAATAATCTTCTCCTATTTTGTCAAGAATTCTTACAGTCATCATCTTTATACTTAGGCTGTGATCTGTTTCCAATAAATCTTCATGTGATTTGAGAAAAATGCTGAGGTTCATTTTTTTTTACATACATCACCAGTTTGTTCTAAATATTTTGTTGAAAAAATATACATTCTCCACTGATTTACATTATTCAAGAGCCCATTTACCATGTATATGTAGGTTTATTTTTGCACAATCTATTCTGTTTCATTGGTTTATATGTCTATTCTTACTCCGTTACCACACTGCATTGATTGTCATGGTTTTATGGGAAGTCTTAAAGGTGAAATTTGCTCTTCCTTTCAAAATTATGTTGCTCATTCTAACCCATTTTAATTTCTAAATCAGCACAAATATGCGCTTTAAGATTATGTTTTCCCTTAATTCTTTGAACATATTTGCCTTTAATTCTTTGAACGTATTTATTTACCATAGCTGCTTTAAAATCCTTGTCTGATGAATCCAACATCTGAGTCACTATGGGTCAGTTTCTATTGACTATCTTTTATTTTCTTGATTATAAGTCAGTTTTCTATTTCACAACTGTCTACTAATTTTTAGCTTTGTATTGGACATTGTAAATGACACATTTTAGAAGCTCTGAATTCTGTTATCTTCCCCTGGAAAGTGTTGATTATTGTTCTAGTTCACTGTTCAATTCCTGGCTGAACACCTTGAACTCGTGTGTTCGCAGTCTTACATTTTGTTGGTAGAGACCTCTGAGAACTCACTTCATTTCCTAAGCCCTTCGATATTGATAGGACTCAACATTTAAACTGTCTCCCCTGTATATCTGGCCAGGATATGGTTTTAGGCTTTATTTGGGCAGATCTAGAGTAGATCTTTTTCTTTTTTTTTTAAGGTGGGGGTTTTCTGATGTCTCAGCTGAATGCCCATCATATTAACAGAATGTTTAAAGTTTTGTATGATATGGTTAGGCTCAATTCCATAGCAGTTGCAATCTGTAAGCTTGATGTTGTCTTGCCCTGCCCATCCACAGTCCACCCCATTGCCAAGAACCCACCAGTAAACCCTCTGTGCAGTTGCTTTATCTCCCGTGTCTTTCCCCACTTATTCCAATGACTTAAGCTGCCAGGAGATCCTGACATCTGGCTTCTCAGCTCAGCATGACTGCCATACTCTATTTGGACTTTAGCTTAATGTGCTATGGTGAGAATACTATGCCCCGGCAGGTAGCTGGTCTGATTATGGATCTCACCTTCAGTTTCTCAGTTCTCAAGTTTTGTATTCTTATATTGCCTGTTGTGCATTGCCCGAATACAGTCACTTTACATGTTTTTCTCAGGTTTATGATTATTTACAAGAAGAAGACTAGCCTAGTGGTTTTTTCCTTCATAGTTATTTGGGTTTGATGAGAGGATCAGTTCATATTTGTAGGTCAGTGCTATCTAATAGAACTTTCTGTAGTGATGAAAATGTTCTTCAACTGTGCTACTCAATAAAGGAGCTACTAACCACATGCACTTATTGAGCACTTAAAATGTGACTAGTGCAATGAAGAACTGGATTTTTAATTATTATTTAATTTAAATTTAACTAGTCACATAAGACTAGTAGCTACCAAATTGGCCAATGCAGTTCTAAGTAACAGGGATAAAAGCACTTAATGAGCCAGAACAAATGCCTTATTTGGGTAATTTATCTTGATATTGTTACTTGAGTGAGTTCTCTCACTAGCTTTGTTGGTCTTCTTTTTTTCTTTTTTTTTTTTATTGGTGTAGCATTAGTTTATAACATATAAATTTCAGGTGTACATCATTATATTTCAATTTCTGTGTAGACTACATCATGTTCACCACCCAAAGACTAATTACCATCCGTCAGTTTTCTTACTTACAATTTGTTTGGTTCACAGATAATTTCTCATTCCAGTCACCATGAGTCATTATTTCTCTGTGTTTTTCTGATGCTTGTGTTTCTGCAATGCATCTGACATGGTGCCAGGTTAAACTCACACGCTTCTTACCTTTCTTGATTTAGCCTCTTTCCCTGACTCTGATCCAGGATTTGGCTCTAAAAAAATTTTAGTGTATGTCCTAGATCTCTAATAAATGGAAATGGTGTTCCAATTATCCTTAAAACCACAATTGCACTGTGTCCTGTGCCTCGTTATGGCTATCCGTTTATTGCTGTTTTGATATTTTGACTCTTAAACTGGAGGTTTGCATTTAGGAGAGGGTCAGAATTTAGATAAACATTGATTTTGATAAATGGTGTTACTTGGATTTATCAAGAAACTCAGATAATCAGATCAAAGTCTATGTTTTCCTCATATTGATCTAAATTTGTACCATTAGAATATTATGTTAAAACTAGATCATTTTTATTGTTTTGGAATTCAGAATTCAATGTTCAAAAAACATAGCATTGTTAACTAATATATTTAAATTGTGCAGTATATTTGTCACCATTTAAATATATCGATAAAATATTTGTATAAATGAAAATGATAAAAATAATTAATAGTTAATATTATTATCTAAAAGATAGGACTAAAAGGGACCATGAAATAGTATTTTCCAATTTCCATAACGAAAGCAGAGCCACTGCTATTTTGTTTAAGAAAAAACGTCAGTGTCTTCCGTTTCATGACATTCTCCCCATAATCAAATCCATTGGCTTAAGTATACATCCATTTTCTCTTATTCTGTAGTCAGTGGAGATTTATAGTATAAAACAGTTACTATCTAGATAAAATTATGTTCTTACTAAAACCACAGGAAATTAGTAGCATTTTATTTGACATTTTCCTATATTGTATGGTACTATTTGGCTAAATGTCTCAATGTTTCAAGTAGATAACATCCTCTTCATAGATAAAGATTCCATGCACCTTTTCTCCTCTTGTCTTCCAAGGCACCTAGTTTGGTGTTTTGCATAGAAGCAGTCTAGTTATTTGAAATGACACAGACTTGCCAGCTCACATATTTAAGAGGAGGACCTCTAGACCCATCTCCCTAACAGCCTGAAATCACTGTAGACTCTCCCGTCCTATGCTGTATCTCAGTACAGATTTAAATTTAAGATCTTTATGCTTCTTACCCTGCCTGCTGACTATTCCCAGGTAGAGGTCCTTGATTGCTTCAGACCCCTCTGTTGTGATTGGTCAGCACAATATGTACTATCTATGAGGCACCTGAGACAGTAAAAGCACTGTGGTTAGTATTTATGGGTTGGTAGTCCAATTTTCACTCTTTCCAATGGTGGCATGTGCATTACACTATGTAAGTAGGGAGAGACGCAACACAGGCAAACAGACCAGATTTGAGACAAGTGGAGGGAATGGGAAGGAGAGAGGACACAGTGAAAATCAGCTCAGTGTCCGTGGCACTTAAAAGACTTAGAGAACAAAGCAAAGCAGACAATGAAGAGAAATAAGGAGGGAATTTATGCTTTCACAGTTTTGCTTCAGAATAAAACTAATTTGTTTAAATTATAAACTTAACTTGCTGACACTGTGATAGTCTACTTGTTTGATCTCATTTAAGATAACTTAGAAGGGAAGGGAGATGAAAAGGGATTGAGGACAAAGAAAATATGAGGAAATTTCAGGTAGAGAGATGAAGTTTTGTGGAAAGGATTGAAAGGACGGACTTTGACCAGCAGCCAGCCCTCTTGAAAGGAAACTAGAATCCTAGGCTGTGGCTTGAAGAGACTACTCCCAGTAGCTATGTGGTTCACGATTTCTTTTTACATGGACCGTGTCTCTCAACTTCCCTTCACCATGGAATTAAAGTGAATAAGCAGGGTTTTTTGTTTTTTAATTCATGATATGCCAAATATCTCTGTGCATGTTTCAAGGATAATTTTGAAGACTATTGCTTCCCAAACATATATTCAACCTGACTGTTGATGCTAGATATTCCATTGTTGGGACAAAAAGCCAAATTAGAACATCTCCTAAAATAAAAATAACTCTATAATTGAGATCAATATACTCAAGGGAGTACACGATTGCCATTCTCTCTGGGGTAGCTCAGCACCAGAGTCTTGAATATCACAAAAAGGCAGAAAATAACATTTTTAGTACTCCGCCATATTATTTTCATGTTGGTAGTGAGAAAACTCTTGAATAAAGGCACAAATTTAAACATTGTTTGTTATTTTCAGACTCTTGACTTATAAACAAACTAGTGAAAAATAAATTCTTTGTATGTTGGGAACCAGAAATAACTAAGATTGGACTAGGACACAAGAATGCCTTGAGCAGTAATTTGAAGAAAAAACATGTTGACTGCAAGGAATCTTGAATAATAAAATACTTGATGCTAATGATGATTATCTGAGACATTTTGATGACTTAAGCTCATTACTATGATTCGTAAAAAGTAAGTATCAGTCATACTTAACGTGATAGACATTCTTATACTAATCACCCTAAAGAAACAAAGCCTGGTCTAGTTTATTAGCTTGTGTCTATAATCGCACAACTGATTTGACTTAGTGTCAACATTAGCCTGGTGTTAACCATTCATCAGTATTTTGTTTATGTAATTTAATTTTATGCAAAGCAAACGTTCCATGGTCCAGGCAATCAAATTCATCTATTGCTTCTATTGCCAACTCTTAAACAATTATTTATGAATGGGTGACTCTAATTTTATAATTGTATTGTATACAAGCAAAATTTCCACTTCTGCTATTCGATTTTACTTGTAAAAAACTTTCTCCTGGAAGCACATGCAACTAGATAAAAACTAAGCAGAACTACTGACTCATGATGTAACAAGACTGGTCAAAGTAAGGTTAAATTCTAACTTCTTTACCTTTGTCTTCAGTAAATTGACTCTAATGCTATCCTGGTGTAATTAAATCCTGGAAGACTTTTCCTTTCTGCCTAAATCAAATTAGAAATAGCTCAAAGAATGCATGGATTTAAGGAGGAAATCTGGTTATTCATAATATTTTGCAATGTGTTGTCCTTTCTTTACCAAAATGATGCTTTGGACAACCAAGAGAGCTTTGTGGTTATTTCACAGTAATAAAGATGATAAGAAATTTACATTGAGCTGAGCTGACCACTTAATCTCTCTCCTGTTGTGACTGTTTTGCCATATTTGCAAAGCGGCAGGCATTAACTATGATGCTGAAATAAGTCCCAGAGCAGTTCTTCTGTACTTTTTAATCCTATCTGCTGAACGTCTTATTTTCTCAATATTTTAATTTCAAAACTCTTCTTTTTTTGTTTTCTGATAGCTTCTTTTTTAAATCAGTCCTTTCTTATGTTAAGAATGTGATATCTTTTCAAATCTCTTTGAGCCTACCAGTTAGAATTATTTTTCTGTCTTGTAGATATCTATAATTTTTTCAGGGGCATTTGTTCTGTTACTTCACATCAGATTTCTTTTGTTCTGTTTATTTTCCTCAAATATTTGGTGATCTTTGACTTCCCATTTAATGACAGGTAACTGGCATGCATACATAATACAAAAATATTTTTGAACAAATAAAATATAACTATATTTATGAATATGCATAGAATTCCTGTTTCCAGCTTGCACAATATGTTTTTTCTTTCATATTTTTACTTCCTAATATGAATTAGAAGTCAAACACATATTTTGTGGAAATAATCTAAAATTTAAATATGTAGAAATAAAATAGTAATAGAGAGACTTCTGCTTCCAGACATTTTGGGATAACTGATATAGGATATGAAGCACAGTGATAAAAAGATTGTAAAAAAATTAATGGTGCTTCAGTGACCTTTGGGACTATATAAAATAGCTTAATATAACATTAATTGGAGTCCCAAAAGGAGACGGTGTCAAGCAGAAAAAATTGAAAAGAATGGCTTAAATTTTGGTTAAGTATCCAAGAAGCTCAGTGAACTCCAAGCAAGAAAAACATATTCTAAAAAGCACACCAAGGAGTAGTATTATCAAATTACTGAACTAGTGATGAAGAGAAAAATCACAAAACAACCAGAGAAGGAAAGTTATTTCAAGTGAAAACTTGGATCCATACAAAGTAATAAAGTGTATGTAAACGATAAATATGTGGGTAAACTTAAAAGGCATTTTTCTCCTTTCTAAATTTCTTTAAAAGTTAATTGTTTGGGGGCTGGCCTGTGGCATAGTGGTTAAGTTTGTGTGCTCCACTTTGGCAGTCCAGGGTTCACTTGTTCAGATCCTGGATGTGGACCTAGCACCACTCATCAAGCCATGCCGTGGCAGCATCTTACGTAAAACAGAGAAAGACTGGCACAGATGTTAGCTAAGCAACAATCTCCCTCAAGCAAAAGGAGGAAGATTGGCAACAGATGTTAGCTCAGGGTCAGTCTTCCTCACACACACACACACACACACACACACAAAAGTTAGTTGTTTGAAGCAAAAAATAGTATCAATGTGTTTTGGCTATATAACCATATGTAGAAATAAAGGTATAGAAACAATACTACAAGGAATAAGAAGAGTAAATGAAAACATAATGCTCCAAATTTCTTACATTATTTAGGAAATGGTATATGCTTTGACTGTACACCATGATAAATTGAATATGCATATTTTAAACCCCAGAGCATCATTATTTAATGTAAAGAGATATAGCTAATAAACAAAAAGAGGAGATAAAATAGAGTACTAAAAGATACTAACTTAACCAAAAAAAAAGACAGAAAAGAGGAAAAATAGAACAAACAATATAGGACAAATAGAAAACAGGTACAAAGGTAATAGACATAAACATAGCCATATAAATAATTGCATTAAATATAAATATTTTGAACACTCAAATTAAAAGGCAGAGATTGCCATACAGGATATAGATAAGACCTAAAGATGCTGACTACAAAAAACACATTTTAAATATAACTAAACACATAGCTTAAAACTAAAGGATAAAAAAAGATATATCATAAAAACACATAAGAATTAGAGTCACTATATTAATACCAAAGAGGACTGTAGAACAAGGAATATTGCAATACAAAATGAATGATATTCCATAATAATAAAGCATCAATTCATCAATAAAACATAAAATTTGTAAATGTATATGTAGAGATTCAAGTACATGAAACTTCAAACTACAACAAAGCCCAAACAGACAGAATTGAAGGGAGAAAGATGTAATTCCACAATTATAGTTGGAGATTTCAATATTCCTCATTCAGTAATTAATAGAAGTAGACAAAAAGTCAACACGAATATAACAGACATAAAAAATCATGTTAACAAATTTGAACTAATTGATATTTATGAGACAGTCACCCAACACAGACAGAATACAAAATCTTTTCAAATTCAAACCAAAAAATTCACCAACATAGACCATTTGCTAGGCTATAAAACAAGGCATTCTTTTTTAGATGTTTCCTTGACATACGGTTGGCATACAAAAGCCATAGATATTTAATGTATACATGATAATGTGTTTAGAAGACTCATTAATTTAAAAGATTTGAAATAATACAGAGTGTGTTCTCTGAACATAGAAGATTCAAACCAAAAATAAATAGCAAAATATTTCTCAAAAATCTCCTAATACTTGGATAATATATGACAGCCTTCTAAATATCTTATGAATCAAATAGGAAGTAATAAAGTAATTTTAAAATATTTTTGGAAGAATATTGATAAGATATATCAAATAAAATTTGTGGAATGCAGCTAAAGCAGGAATTAAAGGGAAATGTGTAGCCTAAAATGCTTATATTAGAAAAGAAGAAAGGGCTAAATCAATGATTTAAAGTTCCACCTTAAAGTGTTAAACCAAAAATATGGAGAAGGAAAGAAATAAGAAAATTAGAGAGAGATTAACAAATAAGAAAAGAGAATCAATGAAACCAAAACATGTCTTTAAGAAGATCAATAGGCTGAGCAAAAAGAGGAGAGAGAGAGAGAAAGAGGAAAGAGAAATGAACAATATCAGCAATATTAGGAATAAAAGAATGAACATCACTATAGATCACACAGACATTAAAAGGATAATAAAAACAATTTTCTTCAAATTTTGCCAATAAATTTGTCAATTTAGATGAAATTGATAAAATCCTGAAATGACACAATTTATTAAAATTAATACCAGGAGAAATAGAAAATATTAATAGTCCCAGCTATTAAATAAATTGAAATTATAATTCAAAAATTTCCACAAGAAAACTCTAAGCCTACATGGTTTTACTGATGAATTCTACCAAGACTTAAGATTAAATAATGCCAATCGTAGATAAACTCAGCATTTGGAAGTGTAAGAAACAATTTCAGCAAGTTTATTGAGGTAAGCATCACTGTGATGTCAAAACCACACAAATAGATTAAAAGAAAAAAGTTACAGACAAATATCACTCATAAATATAGATGCAAAGATCCTTAACAAATGTTAACAGATTGAATCTAACATCATATAAAACTGATAATTTATTGTGATCTAGTTGGGTTTATTTCAAAAATGCAAGATTAGCTTAACATTCAAAAAAATTAATCAATGTAAATCACCATATTAATGGAGCAAAGGAACTGTATTATCAACTCAATAGTTGCAAAAAAAGTTTTTGTCAAAATTAAAACTCCAGAGTGACATCAGCATCATGGCAGTGTGAACTCTCCTCATAAACTCTCCCTTCTAAGATACAGCAAAAAGGACATTCATATTCCAACAGAGGACATCCACACAACACAAAAGACATCTGAGAGACCCATTCAGCCATACATTGGAAGGTGGAGGTGCTGGAGCCCCCACGAGGGAAGTGGAACAAGGTAAGAGAAATCTCCTCTTCCTAACTAAGTGCAGCAACCCAGGGACTGCATGCAGCTCGGAGAGAAAAAGGGGGAGGGGGCGGCCCTCTGTGGGAACACCATCACACCATCACTCTCCAAGGTCCCTCACAGCCTGGGGGAAAGCCCCACACAGAAGTAACTAGCTATTGCGGGGATGTCTTCATCAAGTTAACACCCCAGGAAAGCAGATAGCGAGGGCAGAGTGAGAAGCCCCTGAGATTGTATAAGAGAAAGAAGAGAGTCTCTCCCCCCAGCCTAGAGCCCCAGTTCAGCAGCTGGGAGCTGAGCCACAGGTTGCAGCAGGCTCAGAATATGCAGCTCTTGATCCCCACACAGTGGCGGCAGGTAGAAGTGGCGATCAAATACTACCACAATGCAGAAGCACAAATCCACCCTGTCTAACAGTATGAAAAGATATATTATATCTCCAGACCAGAAGGAAAATGACATGTACCCAGAAATCAATCCTGAAGGCACAGAAATCTATATCTAAATTACAGAAAATTCAAAATAGCTATCATAAAAAGTCTCAACAAGTTACAAGAACATGGAGATAGACAGTTCAATGAATTCAGGAGCTACTTCACAAAAGAGATTGAAACTATAAAGAACCAATCAGAAATATTGGAGATGAAAAACAGAATGGATGAGGTAAAGAAGAATATGGATTCCCTAAATAATAGAAGTGATATTATGGAGGAACAAATCAGCAATATTGAAGACAGAAATATAGAACTGCTTCAAATGGAGGAGAGAGAACTAAGACTAAAAAGAAATGAAGAAATTCTCTGAGAAATTTCTGACTTAATTAGGAAATGCAACATAATGATTATAGGTAGTCCAGAGGGAAAAGAGAAGGAGAATGGAGCAGGAAGCCTGTTCAAAGAAGTAATAGCAGAGAACTTCCAAAACTTTGGTAAGGAGCTGGAAATATAAGTGAAAGAAACCATTAGATCTCCTAACCACATCAGTATAAAAAGACCTACTGCAAGGCATATAGTAGTGAAGCTGGCAAAAGTCAATGACAAAGAAAAAATATTAAGGCCAGCAAGGCAGAAGAAAATAACTTACAAAGGAATCCCTATCAGGTTTTCAGTGGCTTTATCAGCAGAAACCTTACAGGCTAGGAGAAAATGGAATTATATATTCAAATCTCTGACAGACAAAACCTTTCAGCCAAGAATACTCTATCCAGTGAAAATGTCCTTCAGATATGATGAAGAAATAATATCTTTCTCAGATAAACAAAAGCTAAGGGAGTTCATTACCACAAGACCCCCCTACAAGAAATCCTCAACAAGGCCCCCATATCTGACAAAAAAGAAGAAAGAGGTTGCAAAGCCCTGAGTAAGGAGATAAATAGGTAGACAAAATCATAAAATTGTAGCTATACATCAGAACAGGTTAGCAAACACTCAAGTATAACATTAAAGCTAAAGAGAAGGAAAATACCAAAAGTAAATATAATCTTGTCATTTTAACCACAAATTCACAACAAAAGATGAAATGAGATGTAACAAAAACAACTCAGTAGGGGAAGAGGAAAGGGATGGAAATAGTTTAGTCTAAGGAAATAGGTTATCAGAAAATGGACTATCTCATCTACAAGATTTTTCATACAAACCTCATGGCAACCACTAAACAAATAAGTTTAACAGAGACACAAATAATAAATAAGGAGAAAACTAAGAAAACCAGCGTAGAAAGCTACCTAACTGAATTGGTAGTCCAAAATACATGGGATGAGAAACAATGAAAATGCAGGAGAATCGGAAAACAAGCAATAAAATGGCAGCATTAAGCCTTCATATATTAGTAATAACTCTAAATGTCAATGGATTGAATTCTCTGATCAAAAGATACAGAGTGGTGGGATGGATTACAAAACAAGACCCAACAATATGCTGCTTCCAGGAAATACAGCTCCAAAGACAAACACAAGGCTCAGAGTGAAGGAATGGAAGACGATACTCCAAGTAAATGGCAAACAAAAGAAAGCAGGTCTTGCCATACTTATGTCAGACTAAGTAGACTTCAAGATAAAACAGGTAAAGAGAGGCAAAGAAGTGCAATATATAATGATAAACTAGATGCTCCACCAGTAACACCACAAAACACTTATAAATATCTACGCACTCAACACAGGAACACAGAAGTACATGAAACAACCATTAACAAACCTAAAAGGAGACATTAACAGCAGCACTATAATAATAGGGGACCTCAGCACTCCACTCACATCAATGGATAGATCATCCAGACAGAAAGTCAAAAAGGAAACAGTGAAATTAAATGGAAAACTAGACCAGAAGGACTTAATAGATATGTATAGAATACTCCATCCAAAACCAGCAGAATACACATTCTTCTCAAGTGTGCATGAAACGTTCTCAAGTATAGACCATATGTTGGGAAACAAGGCAAGACTCAATACATTTTAGAAGATTGAGATAATAACAAGCATCTTTTCTAAATATAATGCTAAGAAACTAGAAACTAACTACAAGAAAAAAGCTGAGAAAGATGTGGAGACTAAACACCATGCTATTGAACAAACAATGGATCATTGAAGAAATTAAACGAGAAATCAAAAAACATCTGGAGACAAAAGAAATGAAAACACACCATATCAGCTCATATGGGATGCAGCAAAAGTAGTCCTAAAGGGAAGTTCATAAGAATACAGACCCATCTTAACAAATAAGAAAAGTCTCAAATAAGCAATCTTAAACTACACCTAACAGAATTAGAAAAAGAAGAATAAATCATGCCAAAACTCAGCAGAAGGACCGAAATAATAAAAATAAGAACAGAAATAAATTAAATTGAAACAAAAAAACGGTAGAAAGGGTCAATAAACCTAAGAACTGGTTCTTTGAGAAACCCTTAGCCAGACTCACTTAAAAAGAGAGAGAGAGAGGAATCTCAAACAAATAAAATTAGAAATGCAAGAGGAGAAATTGCAACAGATATCACAGAAATACAAAAGATTATAAGAGAAAACTATCAAAAACTATATGCCAACAAATTAGACAATCTAGAAGAAATGAACAAATTCTTAGGCTCTTACAACCTCCCAAAGCTGAATCAAGAAGAAATAGATAATCTGAATAGACCAATCACAAGTAAAGAGATTGGAACAGTATCCAAAAATCTCCCCAAAAATAAAGTCCAGGACCAGATGGCTTCCCTGGAGAAATCTACCAAACATTCAAAGGAGATTTAATGTCCATCCTTCTCAAACTATTCCAAAAAATTGGGAAAGATGGATCACTTTCTAACACATTCTACAAGGCCAACATCACCCTGATACCAAAGCCTGACAAGGAGAATACAAAAAAGAAAAACTACAGGCCAATAGTGCTGATAAACATAGATGCAAAAATCCTCAAGAAAATATTGGCAACCTGAACACAGTAATATATAAAAAAATCATACATCATGATCAAATGGGACTTATACCAGGGATACAGGGATGGTTCAACATCTGCAAATCAATCAATGTGATACACCACATTAACAAAATGAGAAATAAAACTCACATGATCATCTCAATAGATGCAGAGAAAGCATTTGATAAGATCCAACATTCATTTATGATAAAATCTCTTAACAAAACGTGGATAGAAGGAAAGTACCTCAACATAATAAAGGCCGTATATGACAAACCCACAGCCAACATCATGCTCAATGGGGAAAACTGAACGCCATCCCTCTAAGAACAGGAACAAGACAAGGGTGCCCACTATCACCACTCTTACTCAACATAGTACTGGAGGTTTTGTCTAGAGCAATTAGGCAAGAAAAAAGAATAAAAAGAATCCAAATAGGAAATGAAGAAGTGAAACTCACTGTTTGCAGATGACATGATTTTATATATAGAAAACCCTAAAGAATCCATCAGAAAACTATTAGAAATAATCAACAACTACCGTAAAGTTGCAGGATACAAAATCAACTTCCAAAAATCAGTGGCATTTCTATACTTGAGTAATAAACTAACAGAAAGAGAACTCAAGAAGATGATCCCATTTACAATCACAAGAAAAACAATAAAATATCAAGGAATAAACTTAACGAAGGAGGTGAAAGACCTTTACAATGAAAACTATAAGACACTACTGAAAGAAATCGATAATGACATTAAGAAATGGAAATAAATTCCATGCACGTGAATTGGAAGAATAAACATAGTTAAAATGTCCATACTGCACAAAGCAATCTACAGATTCAATGCAATGCCAATCCGAATCCCAATGACATTCTTCTCAGAAATAGAACAAAGAATCCTAAAATTCATATGGGGCAAGAAAAGACCCCAAATAACTAAAGTAATCTTGAGAAAAAAGAACAAAACTGGAGGCATTACAATTGCTGGCTTCAAAATGTACCACAAAGCTAGAGTAATCACAACAGCATGGTACTGGTACAAAAACAGACATACAATTCAATGGAACAGAATTGAAAGCTCAGAAATAAAATCGCACATCTACAGACAGCTAATCTTTGACAAAGGTGCTAAGAATGTACAATGGGGAAAGGAAAGTCTCTTCAATAAATGGTGTTGGGAAAACTGGACAGCCACACGCAAAAGAATGAAAGTAGACCATTCTTTCTTCATATATAAAAATTAACTCAAAGTGGATCAAAGATTTGAAGGTAAGACCTGAAACCATAAAACTTCTGGAAGAAAATATAGGTAGTACACGCTGACGTTACTCTTAAAACGATCTTTTCGAATACCATGTCTACTCAGACAAGGGAAACAAAAGAAAAAATAAACAATTGGGACTTCATCAGACTAAAGAGCTTCTGCAAGGCAAAGGAAACCAGGATTAAAACAAAAAGACAACCTGCCAATTGAGAGAAAATAGTTGCAGATCATATATCTGACAAGGGGTTAATCTCCTTAATATATGAAGAAGTCACACAACAGAACAACAAAAAAAATCAAACAGATCAAAAAATGGGCAAAGGATGTGAACATACATTTTTCCAAAAAAGATATACAGATGGCCAATAGGCACATGAAAAGTTGTCCAACATCACTAGTCATCAGGGAAATGCAAATCCAAGCTACGCTAAGATATCACCTTATACCCATTAAAATGGCTATAATCACTAAGACAAAAAATAACAAACGTTGGAGAGGTTGTGAAGAAAAGTGAACCCTCATACACTGCTGTTGGGAATGCAAACTGGTGCAACCGCTATGGAAAACAGTATGGAGATTCCTCAAAAAATTAAAAATAGAGATGCCATATGACTGAGCTATCCTACTGCTGGGTATTTATCCAAATAACTTAAAATCAACAATCCAAAGAGACTTACACACTCCTATGTCTGTCACAGCATTATTCACAATAACCAAGACATGGAAGCAGCCCAAGTGCCCATCAACTGATGACTGGATAAAGAAGATGTGGTATATATACAATGGAATACTACTCAGCGATAAAAAGAGACAAAATTGCCCCATTCTCAACAACATGGATGGATCTTGAGGGTATTATGTTAAGCGAAATAAGCCAGACAGAGAAAGACAAAAACCATATGATTTCACTCATATGTGGAAGATAAACACAAGGACAAAGAGCACAGTGCAGTGGTTACCAGGGGGAAGCGGGTTGGCGGGTGGGTTCAATGGGTGAAACGGAGCACTTACATGATGAGTGACAAATAATAATGTACAACTGAAATTTCACAATAGTGTAAACTATTGTAAACTCAATAATAATAATAATAATAAAACGTATACTCTCAGAAAAGGAGAAATAGAAGCGAATACTCCCAACCTGGTAAAGAACATCTGTGCAAAGTTGCTACTTAACGGTGAAAGAAAAACTCTCCTCCTTAAGATTGGGAATGGGGCAAGTCTGTGTGCTCTCACCACTTCAACATTGTACATGAGGTTCTAGATAGTGCAAGGGTCTAAAAAGTAATAAAAGACCTATAGACAGCAAAAATGACATAAAAGCAGTCTTTATTTGCAGACAATGTGTTTGTATTTACAAAACATCCTAAGGGATCTACAAAAATGCTATTAGAACTAATAATTTAATTTAGCAAATTTTCAGGATACAGGGTCAACATGCAGAAATCAAGGTTTTATACACACACACACACACACACACACATATATACACACTCTCAGTGAACAATTGAAAAAGAAAACTAAAAGGAAAACTAGTTGACATCCACGTATCTGACAAAGGACCTTTATCCACAATGTATAGAGAACTCATATCTCAGTAAAGAGACAAATTGCTAAATAAGAAATAGGTGACAAGAACTTCTGGTTTCCAAGCTGTCATGTAAAGGACCTTAGAAGTCATCATTCTCATTCTCACAATGAGAGAAAAACTGAACAAACTGAAGATGAACAAATCTTCTTAGATCCATCAGAGAATCGAGGTCACAGGACAAACTGCTCCTCTGCAATTTGGAGAGACAGACAGGCAGATGCAGAGAATCACCGTGTGCAGAGAGCAGGAGCCCACAGCTGGAGCCGGCGTCCGTGGGAACACCTTAAACTGTAATTGATGAATTGCTGAAGGTTCAATGTAGAGGAGCTTGACAGTTAAAATTTCCAAGGGGGCCCAGCATTCACGGGGTCCCCACACTTTCATGAATTTTACCTCCACGTACCCCACCAGGTTCTCACGGTGAAGATCACAAAAAAATTCCCTTCTGCTTCTAGAATGGATAACAAAAGAAGTGATACTCCTATACAATGGAGTGATATTCAGCAATAAAAAGAAACAAACTACTCTATATACAAGAAAATCAATGACTACCAAAAACCTTATCTGAGTAAAATAAGCTAGACATAAGAATGCGTATAGTATGATTCCATTTGGCAAAGCAGTGGTCTCAAAATTTCTAGGAACTGAAATACATGAAGTCTGTGTCTTTCAGTAACATTCATTGTATCTTCTTAAACCAAAAATTAAATTATATTTCTGAGGAAACAGAATTGGTAAAGCTTCAATATAAGATACGTTAAATGAAATATTTTAATATATGAATGTTCCTTCCATTAAACTATAAGCAACTAATTTCGTTAAAACCATAACAACACAAATGTGTTTAAAGTTAAATTTGAAACATTTTCCTGGATTATAGAATGGCATGGTAGACAAGTTAGTGTAAAAATTTCTGGTCAGCCATGAATCAAATAAGCAGAAATTTGAGCTTATTTTTAAATAAGTGCTAAACTTAGTGATTTTCAGAGTTATTAAACTAACAGTAATGATGAAATATTAAATTCTTACAAAGGATTGTTACAACGCCTGCTCTAAAATGTATCATGTACCTCATTTCACATGTAAATGAATAAATATCTCAATCTTCAGTATAATATGGAATCTGATTGGACTTTCTTTTGTTGAGAATTGGACTAGAATAAATCCTACTGGCCTATTAGAAAATAAGAAACTGTTCAGAATAAAAGAGTATGAGAAAATGTCTCAGGATCTTCCATCCTTTGAGTCTCGGTCTTTGCTTCCTCTCTCTTTCTCTCTCGGTGTACATTAAATATTAAACTCTTAACAAAAAGTTTGTAATTTGTAGTTGCAGTGTAGAGACTAGGAGAGATCATATATATATATATATGCATACATTCTTTTATCTATCAATATATAAATTTATGCATAAATATGTGAAGAATATGCATACATATTACATATGAATTGCATAAATACATAAAGAAAATTTTCACATCTAGTTAGAAAAACATTTTGTCACTTGGAAAAGATGTTCACTAAAATACCCTCCAGTGGAAGTTAGGTTGCTGTGAATACAATGAATTGCCTATTCTGGAATATTCATGTCAGATAAGTCCATAAAATCAGTAAGAATGAGAAAGGGGACTGTAAGTTTGGCTTTATACACTGTTTCAAAGAAAGAAAAAGTAAGACTCCTGCTATTCTAGTTAATAAATATATTTTTGGTTAGAATAGTTGAATTTCACCTGTGAAATATGCTTATTGTTAAGAAATTTTTAATTAATGGACACCAAATACAAAAAAAAAAAACCCAAAACGTATCTTTATTTGGACAAGATTTATTCCTTAAGGATGGTAATTCAGAGGCTTCCAATGACTTTGGAAGTGCGTGATTTCCCAATCGTTCTTAACAGAATTGCAAATCACCAATTCTCCATTTTCCATGGAATGAAGAATGATTTCTGGCAGGTGACTATGGAAGACCTGGGTCTGAATTCCAATCTCTTCTCTAACTCTGACTGGTCAAGTCACTCAATCTCCACGCTTCTGTTTCTTCACCTGTAAAATGAGGATAAGAACTCTTACCTTGAAAGGGTTGGTAGTGAGGCAACAAAATAGTGAATGTGAAAGGACTTTTAAAATGTGGTTTTGTTTGAAAATAAAGCTGTTGTTATTTAAACTTTTAGTTCTGCTTTTATTTGAGTATACTTCTTGGAGGGAGGTCTGTAGGTTTGTCTCCTTCTTGTTTTAAAGGCCTCTGTGTTCTATTCTGGTGCATATCTAGGCTATGCTGCTTTTATTATAGGTAAAGTGTACGTTTAAGTGTCTACATCCAGGAACGACTATAAACTAGCATTTCATTTATTAATAGAATCAGACTAGAATCATATTTTTTTTAAGTAAATGCCACATCTGCCTTGAGCGTCTTAGGCTTTTCAGCTGCAGACAACACGTGGATCCTCTAGATTTCATTTTAGTGATTTCCATTTTAAAGATGATTGCCAACGTCACTGAAAGGGGGACTGTAGGCATCAAATTAAGTGTCAAGGCTGACAAAGTGAAACTTTACATCATCAAAACACTCAAGTTAATTAGAGAAAGAGCATCATGAAAGCAGAGTCTCAGAAAACACATTTAAAGGAGACCATAAAACCCCTAGTGTCTGGGGTGATGACGGAAAACTTCCAGATCGTGTGGTGCCCGTCACCACCCCAGGCACAGTTACGTCCCCATATATTCTTTGCAAGGAGTACACTTTTTCAAAGATCTATAAAGTTTAAATCCTTCTGCATTTTATAGTATCTTTTACAACTTCTTCCTCTTAGACTCCATCCATTCTGCTTCCATCACCATAACAACGCATATCCCAAAATAAGCAGCAGAAGCTTTATCAGGAAAGATAGAGGTGAATAGCAAGTGTACCCTGATTCCCAAATGGGAGAGATTTTTCTTTGGGTGTCTCCTGTCATATTATTATTATTTAACAGGTACATTTTGATGCCACTTGCACTGAAAAAAAAAGAAAAGAATATGCAATTCTGGTATGTTTGATCTGTGATTTTGGAATGCTGGATGTTGGAGACAATAAGTGTAAAATTTAACACTATCCTTAGAGCCAAGATGCTGACCCATCCTTTATTTATCTTTTTTTTTTTTGTAGTGCTATTCCTTTAATAGATGTACATACACTCCAGACACTTACTTTTTTCTTATTTCTTTCTCTATTTATTCAGCTTCTTTTTTCAGAGGAGCTTTTCTTTTCCCTCTGCTGATCATTCAAGGCTCTCTCAGGCTTTCTCACTCCACATCTTCTGCATGATCTCATCTAGTCTGTGTGGTGTAATTATTTGTTGTACAAGGTAAGGACTCTCAAAGTTACATCATTAGTCTAGAGCTCTCTTATGAGCTATAATCTACATAAGTAAATATTCAACAGCCTATTGAATATCTTAGTTTGAATTTCCCCAAACCCTCAAGCTCATCATATAAATAAGAGAACCGCTTATTATCTACCTCAGCCAAACCTCTCTCTTTCAGTATTTCCCACCTCAGTGAACGGTGCTATCCTTCTCCCAGGTACCCAAGTCAGAACTCTGAGCATTTTTCTTGATACCTTTTTCTTTCTCACCTCTGCATATAGTCACCAGGTCTGCCAATTCCACCTCCTATATATCTCTCAATTTAGTCCACATATCTCCATCCTCACAGCTACCGCCTTATATCGAGTCCCCGTCAATTTTTGTCTAGATCGTTTCAAAGCTTCTCAATCACACTCTGCCTACAATTATATCGCCCCTCTAAGTGATCCTCCATAAAGCTATCATCATGGTCTTTTAACGCTGTAAATCCAGTCATGTCACTTCCCTGCTTTAAATGCTTCAATGGTTTTTCAATTGTCTTAAGGTTAAAAATTCAAACTCATTAGCATGACATTCTCCAAGGCCTGGTCCCTGTCGCCTGTCTAGCCCCATGTCTACTATTCCCTACCTCCCACCTTGCCCTGCAGATATAACAAAGTACTGGATTTGCATTTCTAGGAAATTGCCCCTCTCTCAATCACTCCCCCCTCTTGGACAAACGTTTCCAGTGCCTAGGATGTTTTTGGTCTCTTTTTTTGCTTATTTAGCCCCTACCTGTCATTAACAATTCTGTTCAAATGTCACTTCCTCTAGAAAGTTGTCTCGAACCCTCTCCTTATTCCTGCCACTTAGACTAGCTTAGGTGTCCTTCCTCTGAGCTCCTATATTAGAAAGCTCTATAGTAGCACTTCAGTTCTCACCAATTTCAGTGTTTACAAGAACTGAATACACCTGCCAGGCACTGGGCTAAGAGCTAGACGTGTACAAAGATGAAGGCATAACTCTTCCCTCCATGAGGCACTTGGTCTAGTCCAGCTCCGTTTTCACAGCTTGCAGTGTTTGTTGCCAACATCTTTCATGGCACTGTGAGCTCCCTGAGGCCAGGAAATTTTTTTAAATTTTTTATTGAGTTAATGATAGGTTACAATCTTGTGAAATTTCAGTTGTACATTATTGTCTGTCAGTCGAGTTGTAGGTGCCCCACTTTACCCTTTGTGCCCACCACCTACCCCACCTTTCCCCTGGTAGCCACTAATCTGTTCTCTTTGTCCATATGTTCAAATTCCTCATATGAGTTGAGTCATACAGAGATTGTCCTTCTCTATCTGGCTTACTTCACTTAACATAATTCCCTCCAGGTCCATCTATGTTGTTGCAAATGGGACAATTTTGTTCTTTTTATGGCTGAGTAGTATTCCATTGTATATACATACCACATCTTTTTAATCCATTCATCTGTTGATGGACACTTAGGTAGCTTCCACGTCTTGGCTATTGTAAATAATGCTGCAATGAACATAGGGGTGCATGGGACTTTTGGGATTGCTGACTTCAAGCTCTTTGGATAGATACCCAGTAGTGGGATAGCTAGATCGTATGGTAATTCTATTTTTAATTTTTTGAGGAATCTCCATACTGTTTTCCATAGTGGCTGCACCAGTTTGCATTCCCACCAGCAGTGTATGAGGGTTCCTTTTTCTCCACAACCTCTCCAACATTTGTTACTATTTGTTTTAGTTATTTTTGTCATTCTAATGGGTGTAAGGTGATATCTTAGTGTAGTTTTGATTTGCATTTCCCTGATGATCAGCGATGATGAACATCTTTTCATGTGCCTATTGGCCATCCGTATATCTTCTTTGGAGAAATGTCTGTTCATGTCTCCTGTCTGAGGCCAGGAAATTTTGGTCTCCCATGTCTAGCACAGTATCTGCACATTCTGTGTGCTTGATAAATGTGTAAATGAATAATGTCAGCTTTCCCCATATGTGGAAGATGATTTCAGAGGGTTTAAAAATCCTTGTAACATTTTAAAAATAAGCATGCTTATCTGCAAATGAGCAGAAATATTATCTATATGTTTGTGGTAAACATCCTTCCTGATTTGCTGCTCTGTCTCCCTTCTCCTCACATCCGTTTTCATTTTGGCAGGAGCCCAAGCTGTATTCGGGCATTATTTATGTAATGCCTCCTCTCCATACGTGCCTTGGCTGAGTGGCACGGAAGCCCCAGCTTTTCTATTAGATCTGGTCCTTATCTCTGACACAATACTCAACTTGGGTTTCTTATTTTGCATTGCAGTTGCTTTAACAGACACCCTAGAGCTTTTCTTATTAGCCCCCACTGGAGCGCCCGTGACAGCTGTAAACCATTAGTTACTGGGCTTGCCGGAGGCCTGCAAAGCACTGAGCCATGATAGTATGATCAATCCCGTTCATGCAACAACCATAATTCCGAATTTCTGATGGGGATTTAATAGAGATGGGAGGGGGAGAATGTGTCTCAGAGCTACTAAAATTCATTTTTCCTCCAAATCAATGCCAGAGTGAATTTGAGAAAACATTTTTTGTTCTTAACAACCAAAAAGAAAAAAAGTGTCCTATTTTTTGCCTGATGAGGTAAACTGTAGCTGTTCTCTGGAAATGTTTGGTAGAAAACAACTCTCCAAAACTGATGTCTGTCATTAGCTTCATGAACTGTCTGTACACGGAAAAAGGAAAGAGAGTTGGGAACGTCTCTGCGTGCCCCATAAATGGCTTCCAGCTGTTTTTATGCTGGTTTCTTTTCTCACCAAGGAGGTGAATGGCAGCCACGTATTTATGAAACAGTGTCCCCGAGATTCTGATGTCTTTTCTAAAAGTACAGTGTTCCCAAAGGATCTCTGAAGAGCAAACCAAACCTTGAACACGTCATTGCTGTATCATGATTTAGAAACTCAAAAGGAGAGAGACAAAAGCAAAAACAAAATACATTTTTCATACAGGATCTCAGTCAATATTAGCTACCCAAATAATTGATTAAATATGAAGTAGAGAAAATACAGTGTTTACTTTGAACCTTGTATCCATATCAATTCTTAACTCCCTCTCCTATGATCGCTCTTTCAGGATGCTCAAAGGAAAGGAAACTAATCCTACGCAAGATGACAGTCACCATGGTACTACATTTGATTACTAAATTTCCCAAGAATGCTTTATTTACTATGCATAAATTTAAATTCTTCTTAAGTGACTAGTTTATGACAAATGCTTTGTCTGGTACTGAGAACTGAAACGTGTTAAAAATAGGCATCTTCCATGCCTTCAATGAATTTATAGTATAGAAATAGAGACCAGCATTAAACATTTTTTTCACATAAATAACTATAATTCGTGATAAAGGGTATGAAGTAAAAGTAAACAGCAGAATGTGGGAAGATACGATGTTAAGGAGGCTGCTCCTCCCCACCTTCGACCCCCACACAGATGTGCAGAGCAGAGCTCCCAGAAATGGCAGGGACCAGCGATTTCTCAGCCCCAGTGTGGGCAGCGCAGCCCACTGTTTTGTTTGTGTCAAGGTCCATTGCTGTGTTGGCCAGGAACCAGCTGGGGAGCACTCTGCTGTCTGACAGCCAGGGTTGCACTCCTGCCCTGGCCCAGAACTGTCTATGATAGGTCGCTGCTTGGGAAGGTCTGCTTCAGGTCTGTCAAAAGAAAACTTAATGTTTGTTGCAAGACAGGAATGCTTGAAACCTACACTTCTAGCTTCTGAGACTCCTTCCAGACGGTCCACAGCAACAAAAAGAGCATCACTTATGCATCACTCACCAGTTCCAAACTCATCCACACACATTATCCAGCTTGAACTTCACATCCACCCAGGAAAGCACAGTTTAGTGTTCTCATTTACAATGAAATCAAGACTTAGAGAGGATGCTCCACTCACCCAAGTTCATGTAGTTAATACGTTATGGCGCTAGGTTTCAGACCCAGCTCTCCTGCACCCAAAGTAGGGGCTCTTTCTACCATGCCATAGTGCTCGCCCCTCCAAGACATTCATCACCTCAACTCCTGGGATGATTGTTTAGATCCTGTTTTAGTTGCCATCTGGTTTTTGAGCAGCTCAGAAACAATTCTAGTATTTCTGGAACTTAATTGTACTAAGCAGAATGTGAGCCATGTGGAACAGAAGTGGTAAAAGCGTCTCTTAGAAAAAGAAGGAAATCCAAATGGCCAGTGTCACTCTCTTTATGAGATGACAGTCCAGGCAATCGAGAAGTAGAAACTGACAAAAAAGATCTTGAATGAAAAATCCATAAGAAGTAATTCGTTGAGTAAGTGAGAGATGAGGAATATTTTTCTTATGCCACATAAGTCACTGTCCTAGTGGCGGATCTCGTTTTAAAAAATTGAGCATTTAATTTAAGGTAGATCATTGTATCAATGGGAAAAAAATCCCAGGGAAAGGCATACTCTTATGAGGAAACCAGAAGACTTTTTTTTTTCTTTTGTTTGGTATCTCACTCAAGGACCAGAGTCAGGGTATTAAAGCAACAGTCACAGCTGGCTTTTGCTCCTGCCTGCCTGGGGGGACAGCAGGAACGGCTGTGAGCTAGACATGAGAAAAGGAGCTTTTTACCTAAAACCCCCCAGTCTGCCATTGGGATCAGCCTTTTTTTTTCTTGCTGGCTGCCTCATGTGTGCAGAACGCTTCTTTTTCTCAATTAGTCCCTGCTTTTCGTAAACAGCAGAGGTAGTGCTCAGATCAAACCAGAATACAATTATGCACCCAGTCTGGAGTGCCACAGAGTCAGGAGGTAAGATGACCTTGGAAAAGCAGACATTTGTATTTAGTGCACTCCCGTTTATGCTTCTGGCCTGTCTGAGTCTGGGGCACAGGAAGAGTAGCACGATTAAAAGCACATCTGGAATCAGGCTGCCTGGTGTTGAATCTTGGTTCTTCTGCTTTTTATCTGTAAGTCTGAGAGGAAGTTATTTAACTTCTGTTACGCCATCTATAAAATGCGAAGAGAGGACTTTTTTCTCTTACTCTTTTTCCTTCACCTCTTTTCTCTCTTGTCCTCTTTCTCTTTCTCTGTCCCTCCCTCTTTTCCTTCTTCCTACCTCTCATCACACAGCCTTCCTTCGCTTCCTTTTGGGGAATCTACCACTTGTAAGTGTTCCTTCCATGGAGGCAAAAGAGGCCAGACTCCCTCTCAACCCCCACCCTGCTGGTTAAGGCTTCAGCATGTGACCTCGTCTCAGCCAGCAATTCTTCCTGCTAAGACTTTGGAGGGAGAATTGCACAGATGTAAGGAGAGAGGAGAAGTGAATGATCCTGAGAGCACAGCAGAGGCAGCCTGGGGCATCAGGAGCAGTGGAGCCTTACGCAACATCTGACCTGGGCACCCTGCTCCCACCCCTGGGGTCCCAGCTCCCTACCCCATCCTTCAGCCTTCCTGCAGACTCCGTTAGCTTCCCCATGTCTATCCAACACACTTCTTCTCTAAGTTAGCCCAAGTCAGGTTCTATTATTTTCCTCTAAGAAAGCTGACAGATAAAATGGGAAAAATAATACAATTGTAGGACTAAACAGGAAAGTTCAGGTTAAGAACTTAATATACTGACTGGCATATAATATACATTTAATATAATATTAGTTATTATAAATATTTATTATTATGAATCATCTACTGTTCTGGTATTATACATTACCTTATTGTTTAAAAAAAATTGAAAGTTTTTTTCTGAGCATAATTTAAAATGTGTTTCTGATTGAAGGAGAATGAATGATAAAGTATACGAAATTTTGAAAACATAGAAAATTATGAGAAAGGAAACGGAAATAGTTCCTATTCTTCTTAAAAAGCAAAACAGATGAATGGATAAAGATGTGATATACATACATATACACAATGGATTATTATTCAGCCATGAGAAGGAAGAACATCTGCCATCTGCGACAACATGGATTGACCTTGAGGACATTATGCTAAGTGAGATAAGTCAGACAGAGAAACACAAATACTGTGTGATCTCACTTATATGTGGAATCTAAAAGAGCCAAACTCATAGAAAAAAGACTAGAATGATGGTTACCAAGGGCTGGGAGTGAGGGAAAAGGGGAGATGTTGGTTAAAGAGTACAAACTTGCAATTATAAGATGAATAAATTCTGGGAATCTAATGCACAGCATAGTGATTATAACAATAAAAGTGTACCATATACTTGGGAAAAAAAGTAATTGCTGTGGCAGCTAAGGAGACAAACCATTTGGATCTTCCTTCGAGAAAGAACTCTCAGTTCAGCTGCAAGGAATGTAGTTAGCTGACAGCCTCCAGCCATTAGCACCTTGGGGATCCTCCTCAGGTTTTGAGTTGAGGCCATGCCCTTCCTAGCCACCAACTGAGCATGGTGGAGGTACCAGAGCCTGGTCAATTCTGCCTAATGTGGAACTCCTCCAATGGTCAGCCTTTGCTCTGGAGCTCCCTGTTGGGTTGGTAGAGACTGTCAGATCTGCTTTGTGAAGGGTGCTTTCTCTGCTCTTTCCTCCCATAGGTAGGTCTACATGGTGCTCTGAAGGCTATTTCTGCCCAATCCTGCTTCCTCCTGCTTTCATCTTTCACAGGTATTATTCCCCCAGCAACACCCTCCCCCCCAAACAAAACACACTCCCAACCCCGTCAAGGTATCTGCTTCCTGGAAGACTCAGCTAACAGAAAGGTGTGTTTGCTCCCAGTCTTTTTTTCTAATGTCTGTGTTTGTGTGTGTGCATATGTGTAATTTTTGTCACATAATTGAGCTCATATCATAGACTTAATTTCATAAAATTGTTTTATTGTCTTTACATTAAATATTAGAATGTTTCCATGTCATTAAAACTCTGCCATTAATATCTTTTTAAAGGCTCAATAATGATTATTTTACACCCTTGCATAAGTTATCTCATTAAATTCTCCCAACGCCAATTCAAAATAGGCATTATTAATACCACTTTTATAGATGAGGAAACTAAGTTCAGAGAAGTCAAATAACTTACCTGCAGGCATAGAGTAAGCAGAGCCAGGCAGTAGAGCTGGTGTTAGGACTTACCTAAGCAAGTAACACCTTAGCTAAGGTGTTAGACTTACCTAAGTCTGGGCCCATGATGCTCCAGCTTCCACACTGCCTTGGCCCCCAGCCTAATCTCAGGCACCAGACTCTGCATCTAATGGCAGCCTTGTAGCACTTATCCTGGCCCTGGCCTCGGGAAAACGTGGGGTCAGGATACTGCTCATGGCCCCTCGTCTTGAGTTAATCATTACTATCACACAGTTATTAAACAAAAAGTAATAGTAGACCTTTCATTCAGTCATTAGAAATTTGTGGGATATCACCTATGTGCAGGCAGAGGTCGCATATGCCTTTGTTGCCTCCATGGGCTAGTGGGGCAAAGACAAGGAGGTAGACCAGTACAATTCCATGTGACAGACAATATGATAGAACATTACAGAAGGTTCTATGGGAACATAATCTGAGGAACAGAGCTGCAGTGAAGGCTTTTGAGCAAGCTGAGCTTAAAGGACTTATTGAGCATTCCAACATAGTAACAACACGTGCAAGAATAACCCAAAGAAACATTAGTTATAACAAAAGAATTGTGTGTATGTGTATGTGTGTGTGTGTGTTTTAAAGGACAATGAGAAAAAGGGTTAATAGAGGTATTATGGACTGAACTGTGTCCCCTCAAAACTCATGCTGAAGTCCTAATCCATAGTCCCTCAGAATATGACTATATTAGGAGATAGAATCTTTTAAAAGGTAATTAAGGTTAAGTGAGGTCATTAGGGTGGGCTCTAATCCAATTTGACTGGTGTCCCTATCATAAAAGGAAATCAGGACAAAGATACACAGAGAAGAAAGGCCATGGAAAGGCTCATGGAGAAAATGGCCACCTACAAGCCAAGAAGAAAGCCTCAGAAGGAACCAACAATGATGACACTTTGATCTTGAACTTCCGGCCACCAGAATGATGATAAAATAAATTCCCATTGTTAAAGCCACCCAGCCCGTGGTACCTTGAGGCTGAAAATGCAGGCAAGGACCTGATGAAGGAGATCCGTGTATGCCATGTTTAGGAATTTATGCTTTTATCCAGAAGACAATGGTGAGCTTCCGAAGGTTTAAAACAAGGAGAGATATAGTAATATTTAAGTTTTAGTAATGTTCAGGATTTTTACTCAGTAATTCCACTTCTGTCCCTATCTAGCTCTTCCATGATTAAAGTAAACTGAGGGGACAATGGAAGGAATTATTCAGTGACTGGCTCCTACGTATCTGATCATACTTCAAGCTGCATTCTCGGACAATCTCATCTCTGTCTTGTCCTGGTTTCCAACATTTTTTTCTCCAGAATAACCCCTGAGTCCACGGTTCAGACTCTTCTTCCAGGCCATGAGTCCTGCCTGACCCACCAAATCTCATCACTAGCATGACATTTAGGGAACACTGGAAAGACTTAAAGAAGTTGCAAAATGGAAGTATTTGTCATGGAGGCCCAATACTGAGCCTAGACTGGGATTCAAACTCATCTGGGCTGAGCTGAAAATGCGGGTGATGCCTGTGGGGTGCCCAGGGGAATGAATCGTCTGGAAATGGTAGTCTCTGCCATCAATCTCTACTTCAACCCCTTGGATGCGTGCTAGGTTAATGGAGGGGGAAACTGAAGAAAGTGATTTCTTTCTGGTGAGAGGTAGAGTGGCTGCATGTGACAGGGTGGTTAGCAGAGATCTTCTCCCCTTGTGCTTCACACATCACATGGCACAGCCCTTGTGAGGGGTCTTGCTGTTTGGGGAATATGGGGAGGTAACAATGTTGGTGTGGAAATGAGAGTTCTCACAAGAAGGGCATAGAACATGAGAGAACCTTGTATAAACACATGAAGCATCTTCCTCTCCCACCCTCACTCCTGGAGCCTACCCATGACCCTTAGGGTAGTGATGGGGCAGGTTACCAAGAGCCAATGAGCTAGTGAGGCTTGGGGAAACTTGGCTTTACCAGGTCAAGGAATTACTCATGTAATCATTGAGTGTCATTCACCAATTTTTACTGCCATTACATCCCTGTTCCTTGTTTAGTGTGTCAGCGCTCATGTAGCATGTGATACATCAAACTATTACATCTCTTCTTCAACCTCTGGGAGAAAATAAGGGTAGATGGTGAGACTGGCTTTTACCCTCTGTGCATAACATAACTTCCTCATGTATTTTCTTCTTAACTTTTCTGCTTTTATAAAATACTTTGATAATTAATAATGGCTTTATTTTTAAAATTATGATGGACTGAGAACAAAATGCTGCTATTTCCCCATAAAAATCATTCTCATGACATTTGGTATTATCCCACTCAAAGAAGGTGGTAAAGATTCGTTGCTGCACTCAAAGACGCTTGTGAAGAATACTCAACAGACATGAAAAATTGAGTAGAGTGGACTCTTTTTATGGTAGTGGGTGGTGAGGCAGGAAGGAATTTCTTATAGCTAAAAATAATAAAGGCCTAACCTCCTCTCCAAGTTATAAACAGTTGACTCATCGTCTCAGCTTCCTGTTGCTAAATCCACCATGGATCCCATCCATAGACTTAAGACCACCATAGTTCCTGAATTAACCATGACTGAGTCTGAATTTACACCAATAAATTTTAGTTCTATTGCTAAATTAGACATAGTAATGCTGTGGCAAATTGTATTTTCCAAAAATGGCCCATGGCAATATTTCTGGCCTCACATGCTCTTCTAGAACCTTGCTACTCTCCTACCAAGAGGTAGAGTCTGCTTCCCTTCCTCTTGAACTGGGCTAGCCCTTGTGGGATAAATGGAATGCAGCAGAAGTAACTCTATGTGACTTCCGAGGTTGGTCTTCAAAGACCATACAACTTCCACCTGTCTCTCTCTGCTTTATTATGCTTACCCTTGGGAACAAGTCATAATGTTGTAAGGTAGCCCAGATCTCATGGAGAGACCACACATAGGTGTTCCAGTCTATGGCCAATCTAAGGTCCAAGGTGATATAGCCAGCATCAACTGCCAGACATGTGAGTAAAAAAGCCTTCAGATGATTCTAGCCCTCAATCTTCAAGCCGACATTATTGCACAGAGCTATTTCCACTGAGCCCTGCCCAAATTACAGATTCATGGACAACCTAAAAGCTTTCTTTGTTGGGAAAGAGCAGAGGGTTTGAAAGCAGAAGAACCTGGGTTCAGATCCCAGCACTGCCTCCTACTACCTGCTGGGTGACCTCTGGCTGATTACCAAACCTCATCATAAGAATGGAACTATTTTACTTACCTCACTAAAGTGTTGTGAGGACTAATTGAGAGCCTTTAAAACACTTAATACAAATTGGAATACACTCTCCTAGGAACTAAGATCTCTGAATCAGTAAAATTTTTAGGGACAAGAAGCAACACTTTGGGGAGTAGGTTATTAAAAGTAATAATGGGAGGAACCACTCCCACTTCTGCCCTTTGATTCCAGACCTTACAGTATTTTGGCTATGGGATTAAAACTCATCGTACTCTAGTCAGTTCAGAGCATATACACTACTTCCACTTAAGAACAGAGTATTGATGTCCACAGACTTCATTATGGTTTGGTGGGTTAGATACCATTCAGTTCATGACGAGTAACTCAGGTTGTGTAACCATCTGGCATCCCATGTTCAGACAGTAAATCTTTATCTGGGCCCATAGCAAGTAGGAGCCAGAGGTCTATACAACATCTCTGTTTTCCACAGACTTCAGCTAGGTCAAAAGGCCTAAGTGATGAAGTAGCTTGTGCTGCAACCTTGTCCTGTTGCAGACCTTGTTTTGCTCCAGGCATCAGCCAACTGTCAATTACTCAGCAAATGAGTGAGAGCAGCACACTCATATTGGCATGCACTATTTCTGAACTTCAAAGAGATCATTGCGCCTCTTTCTTCATGGTAGGAAACTTGTCCTTCACTTTGGAAGGGCTATCCCAACAAGCCCCAGATGCCTGAACCCTTAGAAACTTTTCTAAAGAGACAGACCCCTGTATTTTCATGGTGTTCATTTCCCACACTCTGGTTCACATTTGTCTTATTTAGGTTTCTGGGATACTTGTCATGAACTGCTCCTCAGGTCCAGTCAATATAATGGGTGATGCACAGATCCCATAGGATGTCAGGAGAGTCAAGGTTCTCCACGCTCTATTACAACTGAGAGGAGGAGAGTTGGCACGGCCCTCTCCCTGCCAGGTGAAACAAACTGTTTCGGGTGGTCCTTGATGTTAATATGGAGAAAAAAGCACTTAACTGATCACCATGCATATCAGCGATCAAGGGCTGTGTTCATTTGCTTCAATAAATATACACCTGGAACAGCAGCTGTAAAATAAAATCACCACCTAATTGGATTTATGATACTCCATAGTCATTCTCTAAAATTCACTTGCCAAACAGGGCAGTTAAATGAGAATGTGATAGGAATTATGCGCCCTGGAACTCTGCAGTCTTTGATGAGGGCACTAATCTCTGTAGCACTCCTGTACAGAAGCCTTGGCTCTGGTTTACATGCTGAAAAGGAGAGGAAGTTCCTGAACCAATAGGATGATTTTGCCATTTATTGAGTGCATTTATACCAATTCTGTATTTAGGAACTAAGGAAATAACCACAAGATGGTTAGATCCATTGGGCCCACTGTGAGGTAGACGCCAAACTCCATTTAACAGCTGATCTCCATAAAGCCTCACTAAGACCCTTAGGACCCATTTCAACACATATTTTCCAAGTTTCCACTGTTATGAACTGGCATTTTTCTACTGTTTAGTTCAAGTTCCTCTCTATCCTGGTCAGAGATTTTAAGTTTCCTTCTAGAGTTTTCTGTACTATGGCTCTAGTTATGGGTCTAAAAGTAATTAGTGGTAGTGGGGTGGGTCTTGGGGAGAATGAGCACTTCTTGCAAGGCATTTGGTTTAGGGGATTTTTGAGCAAGTTAGTGTCCTTAATAGAGGAGGAGGACTTCCTTCTACTGGCGAAGGATGCTCAACAAACTGGTGGGTTTGCACATCTCAGATTCTGCCCGACAGCTCCTTTCCAGTTCTAAGGGTTTCCCTCCATCCCAATTAAGGACCTACCTTTCACATGAGAGACGTGGAAAATGTAAGAATGCTACTTATATTGTAATTTGCAAACTACATAGAAACAAATTTTGAATCTTTCAGAATTTCAGCTCTAAGTCCTGCTGATGCTGGAAGTTTTAAGCCTTGAGCTTATTATTTTCTTTGTGTAAGCTCTCTGATGTAATCAGAACTAGCCAAGTCATCGCACCATTTTTATGCCATCACTTACCACTGTAATGACCAGGTTGCATCCCCTTGGTTTCCCAAACCCTGTCTTCTATAGGCATTCTTTCCCAGGTTTCAACAGATTATACTTAAAGTAATTGTGAAAATTAACCATGCCATGGGCTATCACATTTTCCACTGGTAATGAGTTCATCATTTTGCTCAAATTCATTCAGATTCTTACTTTTGATAATCTTTTCCCTGAGATGCTTCTATTGGCACCAAGTATCAGCCAGGATCTACTCAGGAAAACAAAAAAACATAATAGGTGTTTCAAGCAGAGAATTTAGCATAGGACAATAGTGTGAAAAGGACTGGAGGAATAGAAGGAAGAACTGATGTCACCCTGAAATCAAGAAACTGCTATTGTCTCTGTCCTGGAGCCAATTTGCATGTACTTTCTAGCATGCAGGAGCTAGAACTTCCAAAGAGAGCTGCCCCTGCCAGAGCTGGAATCTAGGACTCATTGGCCTGCTGGAGTAAATGCACAGCCATCTGGTCTCCACTATTCTTACAACCACCAGCTACCACAGCAACTGCCAATGCTTTCAGAACCAGAACTGGAATTGTTGTTCCTTCCTCCTACTTTAAAAATCTCCTATCAATGACTTCTTTTTGGCAGAATTTAACAGGAAGTCAGCTGCCAAAAGAGACTAGGAAACATGGTTTGCAGAGTCCCTGTGCCAGTAGTTCAGAGCTGAGTAGAGAAGAATAGGCGTAAAGCTGGTAGAAAACATATAAATAACCAAAGATGGCTGGGTGGAAAGGTAGATTCTTGGATTTGAGTGGCATTAAGTTGCTTTAACAGCGCTGGGCTATTCTGTTTCAAGGAAAATAAAATAAAATTCCCATGTGTTTAAACAACTGTTATTTATATTCTATGCTATGTTCAGCTGATTATTACCCCTGCCTGAAACAGAATTTGGTAAGGAGAAGCAGGATGCTACGATATTGAATTGACTTAGCAGGACCTTGGGAGGGAGGACATACATGTCGCGGACTGGAGAACTGATGGCCTATGTTATGTAGTGGTGAAATACTTGGCCAAATTTTTACCTGTGTACTTTGAAACACAAACCTTGTTCCAATTAAGGCTGCAGTGTTATGGGGAAATGTCAGGAAATCCAGCTTTGGGGGGCATGCTGATTATTTCTTTTCGTTTTCAGCAAGAATGTCTTGATAGAGAAATATGAACTTAAACTAGATGTCACCAGTCAGAAACCTAAGATGGAATTTAATATGGCACTGCTGAGAGAGATGTTCTCTGCCCCTGCCTGCAATCTAAATTGAATGAGAGTCCCATAACTTGGAGCTTAATAGAGTAGAAAAAGTCGATTGCTTTTGTTTCCCAAACAGAAGAGTTATAAACTGTAGGTGCAAAGCTGCATTTGTAGTAACAAATGAGGCTGATGCCCCAGGCCTTTACCAAGCACCTCCCTTAAATAGGGAGATTACCAAGAGTTTTCACCAGGACCCACATTAAAAAGCAAATTTTGTGGTACAACCCAGCACACATAGACATGTATATAACTAAAACAAATGTTTCACCAAACAATATTTACACTTATTGCCTGTGATGCTCTCTAGTGTCTTGTATTCTAATGCATCCGATTCCTTTCTGTTTAATGTTAAAAATGCTGACCGTGACCCACTAAACTGCCCTCATAATCCAGGAATGAAACATTTTCAAAATACTAGTCTACATCTTCACACATCCTGTTACATTTTCATTCACGAACCCCATGTCTTCACTTTTCTCTTTGCCCAGCTTGGACTATGTGGTATATCTTTCTGATCACCCCCTGGCATCGCCTCCACTCTGTTACTCTCCTTCTTCCCATCATAGTCGTCATAGTTGTTTAAATCCAACTCTTCACTTACTCCAAACCTGCGCTTGAGTGGATGAACATGACAGGATAAGTCACACAACCAGGCTAAACTGTCTACCTACCAAGCCTTTAGTGCTACCCCGACATCTTCTTAAATTCCTTTGTCAATTCACCTCACCCTGCCACTCTCCTAATAAGTGATTTCATATTTTCTCTTCTTTCCTGGACTTTCAACACCTTTTCTCCCTATTTCAAGCTCAGTTGGTATAAATTCCTTGTTCTTTACTGAGAAAAGAAAAGCAACCAGAAGAGAATGTCAACATGCTTCCATTGCCGAGTCTACCAACCCCGCTGCATGCACTATGTCTTTCCTTCTTTTATAAGCCTCTCGCCAATACCTCCATGCCAGCACTCAATCTCATGTCCTCTTGCAGTTGTCACTTTTCACTTGCATCACCAATTTTTACCTCTCCGCTGGATCATTCCCAAAGTTATACAAACATGCTCTAATCTGTTCCACCTTAATACAAAACTGCCTTGACCCCACATTCTACCCCAGCTACTATACATTTCTCTGATTCCTATTACAGCAAAACTCTAGAGTTACTATCTCAACTTCACCTCCTGCCACTGTTTCTTGAACCAACCGCAAATAGGCTTTCATCACCATCACCACCCCGAAAAAGATTTATACCAATTTCACTATGGCTTCTCAGGCCTCATCTTCAGCCTATCAGCAACCATTAACAGATATGGTGCTGACTCTTTCTTTACTTGGCCTCCAGAATACCATTCTCTTTACCCTTCGATATCACTTCCTATGTTTTGTTAGTCACCTTTTCTAATACCCATCCATCTCCCAGACCTCTAAATATTTGTGTGCCCTAGGTCTTGGTCTCACATGTCTCTTTTATATAATGTTTTAGATTATTTTGTTCAGTCCTATGGATTTTCATAGTATCACTTTGGTGATGATTCCTAAATGTATATCTCCAGTGCCAATTTCTACCTGAACTTTGGTCTCATATATATAAAACTGGCTACTTGACATCTCTACTCCACTCCACTCTACTAGAACTCTCAAACTTAACATGCCCTCAACTGAACTCTTTATTCATCTCAAACCTGCCTCTCCCCTAGTGTTTCCAGTCTCTGAAAATGGAAATAGCTTTCTGCTAGTCATTCAGGCCCAAATCCTTGACTTCACTCTTTTACTCTCACATTCACTCACTCTGTATTGCACCTTTCAGCAAATCCTATGTGCTCTTCTTTCTAAATATTTCCAGAATCTGATCAACTATTTTCAATTCTGCTGCTGTTTCAAGACATCATCATTTCTTGCCTGGACTATTAAAATATTGTAAATAGTCCCTTGCTTCCATGGCTTGCTTTCTTTAATCCTCTATTGAAATCATCAGATATTAGTGAGAAAATAGACACACAAATCAACGGGATAGCATAGACAGTCCAGAAACCCACACGAATATAGTCAATTGATTTTCCAGAAAGGTGCTAAGACAATTCCATGGAAAACATAATCATTTCAACAAATGGAGCTGAAATAACTGGACATTTGTAAACAACAATAACAAAAATAACGTGCAATCTAGACGTCCACCTGATAGGAAAACTAACTTAAAATGGACCACAGATCTAAAAGTAAATATAAAACTATAAAATTTTTAATAGGTGGCGCAGTGGTTAACTGCGCACGTTCCGCTTAGGCGGCCCGGGGTTTCCCGGTGCAGATCCCAGGTGTGGACATGGCACCGCTTGGCAAGCCATGCTGTGGCAGGCATCCCACATATAAAGTAGAGGAAGATGGGCATGGATGTTAGTTCAGGGCCAGCATTCCTCAGCAAAAAAGGAGGATTGGCTGCAGATATTACTCAGGGCTAATCTTCCTCAAAAAAAAAAAATTTTTTTTAAGAAAACTTTTGTAACATTGGATTAGGCAAAAAGTTCTTACACATGACAACAAAAGCATGAGCCATAGCAGAAAACAATGATATATCGGACTTGTTCAAAATTTTAAAATGTTGTTTGGCAAAAGACACTTCAAAAGGATGAAAAACAGTGAGCCACTACAGAGAGACAATATTTGAAAATAACGTATCTTGACAAAGAATTTGTATCTAGCGTATTGAAAGTACTCTCAAAACTTAAGAATAAGAAAAAAAACAAAAAATAAAAAAGGACAGATAGAAATGCACTTTTAAGGGCTTTCCCAAAACCTAACTCTAAATTTATCACTTTCATCTCTTTGGCTAGAACCGGGTCACGTGTTCCCATAGCTACAAGGGATTCTGGGAAGGATCCCATTTTAATTAGCCACCTTGCCACCCTGAAGCTGTGTAAAACTGGTGTTTTCCTGCTGCATAAAACTAGTCCTATGCTAATAAATAATAGGAGTGCCCTTGACCTTTCATGCTTCCATTTATTCCTGCCTTGAATATCAATTGATGCTGGAACTGAAGCAGCTGTTTAACAACCTTGATGCAAGAACGTGGAGACAAAAGCCACCTGTTAAGCCACGGGACTGTGAAAGATAAACAAGTTCACACACTTAAAATTGCTGAGCACATAAGAAGTGAATGTTAGTGGTATTATTATTTACACCTAAAGAAATTCCTAAAATAAAGTTGGTGTTCAATAAATTCTTGTTGGGTGCTTGAATGAAAAAATATTCAATGCTTTTTGCCACAATTATGACTTTACTGTCCACTAGATTGGTCTTTCTGGTAACCATTTTTCTGGTTTCCTGGTTCTGATCTTGCAACTCCACTTACTCAGATGGGCCTCTGTTATCTAATTTGGCTGTCTGGTTGCTACCATCACCATGACTCTCTACTGAGTCCCTTGTACATGGGCTCTAAGCTGTTCTAGACTCAGTTAATTTAGATATTTTGTTTCAATAGTAAAAGATACTTCACACATATATGAAAATTAAAAAAAAGAGTTGGATAATGGACATATGTATATATTTAGGATAGATATATTGGAGAGAGATATATATATATATTATGTTTAAATCCCATCTACTAATTATTCAATGGTCTTTGTTTTAATTCTGAAGGAGTTTCCAAAATCCTATTTAGAATGTTTTAAATGTATAGATATGAATGATATGTAGGCTGTATTCCTATGATGCTTGTAATAATGAGTAAAGTATTTCCACATTTCTATACATTTGTTTTCAAAATACTTTTTCTGTAGCATGATTTTTTCCAAAAGTAATTATTTTTCATTTATTTAAACATCAAACTTATAATTTATCTTAAAGGTTTGAGTGTTTTTTCCCAAAAATACATGTCACACAACATAAAACTAATAGTCATTTGTTTTCACAGAAATGATCAACAAACTTGGAGCTCTTGCTGTTTTATTTTTTTAAATGCATAATTCATCTTTAAGCTTCATAACTATATCATACATTGTCTTGAGGTCACTAACAAACTTCTATGATTCTCCTGTTCTCCATCTCATGTAAGAGTTTTGAAGATTCTGATGAGTTGAAAAGTCTTAGTATTTTAAAATTAACCTTATCAGTGATACTCTGACTTCAATAGCGTTGCTAAAATACAGTATCTGTGGAATGTACCTATGTCAATTTAACATCTCATAATCTTGCTCTGATCTAATCTCCAGAGCAAGAAAAACCTTTTCTCTTTCTGTCAAAGAAACTGCTCCATAATATTTACTCTTACACACTCCCTGCCTTAAAAAATTACATTTATTAAATGTATAAAACATTATTAGTAGTCATCAGCATTCATTCCTCTTCTGTTTCCTGGGTACACAGGAAACTATCCATCCCACCATCTTGCTGTTAATGGAGCCATCAACAATTCTGGCCAATGAAATGTAAGTGGAAGTGACCTGAGTCATTTCCTGCCCAAGGCAGTAAGAAGTCGCTGCATGAAAATCCATCCCTTTCTTTTCCTGCTACAGTGACCTGGCAGCATTGTGCTGAGATGATGGAGCACAAAAGTGGAAGCACCCTGGATCTCTAGGTCATTGCTTGGAAGACAGTTCCCTTGGAAAGAAGCCATTAGATGTATGGAAGACCTAGTGTGAGAAAGGAAGAAACTCTTGAGATGTTAGGCCATTGTAATTTTTAGTCAATTTGTCACCAAATTGTAGCACAGCTTCTCCTGATTAATACATTAAATAATTCATTTTATGTAAGACTACATAATTCTGGTACATGTTTCCTTTAGTGGTTCACAAAGATGCAGTTATTTGTATAGTCATTATTGAAAAAGAATCTTAAAAAATGCTGTAAGATGAGAGATGTTAAAAATATTTTTACTATTATCCAACTCTATAGCCATTCTCCCACACTGGGTAATTTA
This sequence comes from Equus quagga, assembly GCF_021613505.1. Lineage (NCBI taxonomy): Eukaryota > Metazoa > Chordata > Mammalia > Perissodactyla > Equidae > Equus > Equus quagga. The sequence goes on from NC_060286.1 coordinate 8,812,566, forward strand.
TTCAAATACTATCTTCTCCAAATCTGCAGCAGCAATGCTTTCCCCCATGAGTCTTCCAATAGTGCTTGCTGACAAAAAAATGCATTTTAGTTTATTACCATATTATTCTCCATATATCGTTTCAGCCAACCTTGTTGTGGCAAAGGAACAAGTGTTTCCCTATTCACTTCTCTTTATCTTTCTCCATTAGGTAAGAAAATTTTAAAAGAAAGTCCTAAATATTTATCAAATTCACTGAAAAATTACAATAATGTGCTGAGAATCCCATGAATTTAAACATCGCTAAAACAAAAGTTGTAGAGGTTTGTTTTCATGTTTGCATGCCTAGTACTTACATGTTTTAAATTCTGAGTGTTTTTCAGACAAATCATGATGGCTTCATGCCAATATCTCAAGATCCCATATACACTTCAGGAGGGGTTCATCCTCAAGTCTTTTGGATAATTTCAACATTTTTTGACTGACTTCAAGTCTGATCTCTTTGGATTGTGACCATTTTAATCACAGAAGGTGTAGGATAATGATGTCGTCTTGTAGTTTGTGTTTATTTATTATTACTATATTCAAATCATGATTTCCTTTCAAGAATCTTTTTTTTTTTTTTTGAGGAAGATTAGCCCTGAGCTAACATCTGCCACAAATCCTCCTTTTTTTGCTGAGGAACACTGGCTGTGAGCTAACATCTGTGCCCATCTTCCTCTACTTTATATGTGGGACGCCTACCATAACATGGCTTGCCAAGTGGTGCCATGTCCACACCCGGATCCGAACTGGCGAACCCCAGGCCGCCGAAGTGGAATGTGTGCACTTAACCACTGCGCCACTGGGCCAGCCCCTCAAGAATCACTTTTAAGACACTTGTCCTTTATGTGACAAGTGAATTTATGGCATTCAATTACAGTTAGATAATATAACCCATAAGTCTACCTAACCAATAGTAGGTAGGTATAAATACATCACAATACACTAAAATTGAACAAATGGATAAGGATGTCATAACAAGCCTTCTTCATTAGTGGAACTCCCGTACCTCCTGAGAATACCTCCCATGGCAAAGAGTGAAAGGTGAAACAATGGACAATATTTCAACCTCCTTCTTTCTCAATCTCTCAATATTCTCTAATATAGTCAGGGGAACAAAATAAACCAATTCCAAGCCCTTCCTTAATCTAGGGGTGACCATGTGACAAAGTTATAGCCAGTGAGAAAACCAGAAGTCCCTGGAGAAAGTATCCCCTTCTGAGTTAACACCTTGCTAGAAAAAGGACTTTCGCTTTTGATCTTTCCTTTTTTTTCAGCTTGGAATATGGATGCAATGCTTGAAGAAGAAGCAACCATCTTGCCTTAAGCTGAGAAGCCTCAAATACCCACCAGTAAGTGTCGAGAGTGTGGACTAAGAGCCAGAAATGTCTGATTCCCAAACTCAAATACTCTTCATCCCTGTGGTATACCATCTTGCCGTCACTGGGAAGAAATGAGCTTCATGAGAAAGAGAGGATTTCAAATGAGAGAAGAAAACAACAGCAACCAGGAGTTAAGAAATCATAAACTTGGTAGGACAATAAGATTTTAGAATAAGGAGCTTCCACAACATAGGGCAAAAAAGAAATTAATGTCCTCAGGATATTTGTGGAAGTAGGGTGCTTTGATGAGCATCTTTAGGATTAAATATGACCACACATAAATCAGCTTTGTAGAATTGATTCTAATTGTTGGTGACATTGTAATAAAAATGGAGAGTGTTAAATGCTCTGTCTATTGCAGGATTTGTCAGGAGGCCATGGAGTAGGTGAAGTAAGGTGTTGTTAACGTGTTAATTTTGACATTTTGGCAAACTTTTTCTACTTGTCTAAAAGGCAAAATTTCTTGTGTTCTAACCTCAGATCCCTGGATAGGAGCCTGTTGTGTATATATATATTGGTCTTTTCCTTAAATAAAGCTCCATTTTGTTCTCAGTTTTTTCTTCCATTTTGTGCAAAGAGTTTTCTTATTGTAAGCAGTATTAGTAAAAATTCAACACTACAGTACCACCTATGAAAAATAATTAAAATTATTGGGCATCATTTAATAGAACCTACATTCTCAGTAGAGTTTTTTCTATTACACAAATCTTGTCCTTCAGAGAGACTCATGGGGGAACAGAGAGAGTATTTTTTGAAACTTTAATTATACTTGTTTGAATAGAACAGGGCTTCCTAGACAAAATTAGTGAGAAATAAAATTTGAAGGTATGTTGGAACCAGGCTGTGATCTAATTGATGAGGTCCTGGAATTGGCGATGACTGTGGAGTTCAGGGTGGGGAATTGAGGATGTTAATCTCCAGAATCAAAATGGAAAGATTGTAGCATATTCAACAAATATTTGCTGAAAATCTACAACTGTATAGGACATGTACAATTTTTGTATCAGGAATTAAGTTTAAGTTTTGGTACTTTAATGAGCGTTTTTCAGCCATTCCACAATGTAATTGAATCTTGTCCTTAATAACCAACTCCTTCTAAAAATCCCCTCTGCCTGAGCGGTGAAAACCAGAAAGCTCAAGCTCTGTTTTTTCAAATCAAGCCAGAAACGAGGAGAAATAGGGAGAAGAAGGCTCTCTGTGGAAAATTCCCTGTCATTAGTTTCACGAAGCTGGATTTTGAGCACTGATAATAGGAACACTGCTGCTGACCTGAATATCATGATACCCAGGTGGGTTTGGAAAGGCATCCAGACTGCAACACTCTTAGGAATTTGTAGCTGGTAGTTCACCCCTGCTATTATATTCCGACACATACCCAGAGCCTGGTCACGATATGCTCTCTGCTGCCTTTACCATTTTGTCAAACTCCCCAGTTTTGTGCCAGATGCCAAAGTGGAAAACAGAGACGGAATAAACATTTCCATAATCCAGCTAGGGTAGGTTAAACCAGGATCTACTTGCAGTTTGAACCACAGAAAATTTCAAGAATTCTCTTCCCCTGTTGCTCTGTCTAGAGATCTCTTGGAATTGGCATGGTTAACATTTGGGCTTGATAATTCTGTATTGTGGGGGGCCGTCTGTGCATTGTTGGGTGTTTAGCAGCACCCCTGGCCTCTACACACTTGAGGCCCATAGAATTCCCCACCGTGTCAATTGAAAATGTTTGTGGACACTGCCAAATGTTCCCTGGGGATAAAATTGCCCTCCCCCCACCTCTTCCCAGTTGAGAACCACAGCTCTATTCAGAGATTCAACCTATGCTGAAATATTCCAAATGACTCCGTGGTCCACAGTATCAAATACAACACAGGGGTCATAGCGAACAAAGGCTCAGAAAAGGCCACTGTATTTGACTGTGTGAACAATGTAGGGGATGGAAAGGCATAATTCTGGCAGAGGGAGATGAACGTAGACAACATTCAGGGCTGGGGAATAAGAGAGAGATGATTTTAAAAAAGTTGAAATTGGCTGCTTTTCTGCAAGTTGGCATGAAGTGAGAGAAGTAGGCTGATATTTCTCAGGGTCAGTGCCTCACTGAAAAGTGTGCTGAACAAATAGATATGTGTTTGTTTGTTTAAATAAGGGCTTCCTTCCCCTTCAAAATAGAGACAGCTAGCAGTTTTGGAGTCAGAAAAGAGTTACCAGAAAAGAGAATGGAGGCGTATATAGAAAGAGGAGACAGAAGGTGGAAGCAAGAGCCCAAGGAGAGAAATGGGAGCTAGAGGGTGTCCTGGGAGGAGGGTAATGATGGGGAGACAGAATAACACAGCTGGAGGAATGCGGAATCCAGAACTAGGCTGTGTGACTTTACAACCTGGGTCCATCATTTATGAGATGTCTGACCTTGAAGATTTTTTTTAATTTCTTGAAGTTTCCATTTTATCACCTTACAAAATGAGGATAATAATAATTCCCAAACTTGAAGGATCCTGGGGTGTGAAAATGTCATAATGCCTGTAAGGTCCATAACACAGAGCCTGTGCTCAAGAGACACAGCTATAGAACAGAACTGAGGGTGCAATCGGGCACTGAGGAGCACAAATGCCCTATGTCTGGTGGCTTCCACAGTGACTGGGAGGGTCCCTCGTAGTCCAGGTGCAGTGAAGTTTGACAGGAAGATGTGGGCATGGCCCAGCAGATGCAATACAAATGAGAGGGAAAGATTAAGAGGCTTAGCTGGCCCACAGGCCCAGACTGGGCCAATAATCACCAGTTTTCTTAATAAGTATGCTGGAGATTGGTGATCTCAGAGGAGGAATGCAATGGCTAATCTGCCAGGAGAACTGAAAAGTAAGACAGATTACAGGTAGGGAGTTGTGGAAAGTGTGGGAATTGGGACACCAAGGCCAAGATCTTAGCAGGAGAGCAGAGACAAATGCACATGATTCTGCCATCTAGGTGCCCTCCACAGCGCCAGACCATACCCACTCTGTGGTGGGCCTTTGTGCTGAAATCCCAGCCTTTAAAACGGCATCTCTCCCATGTAAATGTTCAATAAATATCTGTTGAGTGAACAACAGAATTGAAGAATAGATGAGGGAAATCAATAGCCTTTTACTGAAATGAACTCTTCTTCTTTCAAAACTTTTCAATCTGTATAGCATTTAAACTAAATTTTTCTTTTTTTTAAAGTCTTTTTTTTTAAAGATTGACACCTGAGCTAACATCTGTTGCCAATCTTCTTTTTTTTCCTCTTCTCCCTGAAGTCCCCCAGTACATAGTTGTATATTCTACTTGTAGGTCCTTCTGGCTGTGCTATAAACTTTACTTTTTATGACCATTTATAAATTGTGTTGGTAAATTTTATGTGTCAGCTTGACTGGGCCCTGGGGTATGCAGACGTTTGGTCAACTATTATTCCGGGTATCTGTGAAGATGCTTTTGGATGAGTTTATCACCTGAATCAGGAGACTGCGTAAAGTAGATTGCCCTCCTCAATGAGAGGTCCTCATCTAATCAGCTGAAGGTCTGAATGGAACAAACAGCTGACCCCGCTGTGAGTAAGAGGAACTCCTCCGCCTGACTCATTGAGCTGGAACATGGGTCTTTTCCCGCCTTCGGACTCGAACTGAAACATTGGCTCCTCCTGGGTCTTGAGCCTGCCTTCTTTTGGACTGGAATTTACATATCAGCTCTCCTAATCCTCAGGCCTGCGGACTCTCACTGGAACTACACCACTGACTCTCTTGGGGCTCCAAGTCACCAGATGCATATCTTGGGAGTTCTCACCCTCTATAACTGCCAATTCCTTATAATGAATCTCTTTCCATGTATACATCATGTTGCTGTATACATATACTTGTCTTAGTTCTTTCACTGAACTAAAAATTCTTCAAGATAATGATATAACTTAATTTTTATATTTGTTGTATCACAGTACCTTGTTTCTAGTATCCAAGCGCTATTGACTTTGTAGAATTAAAATCAATTTGAAGGCAATGATTGTGAAAAAAAGAAGCAAAGCTCTGATATTAGATTGGCTAGAAGGTCATAATTTGGTGCAGTGTTTCTTCAACCAGAATCTATGCATACTTTCTGAAGGATTTTTGAGAAGAAAACTTTCTTTGAATTTTCAGTTTTCATTTTGATGACAGTATAAATTAATATTTTATCAGTTGCAAGTAGGAACTTGTCTTTTGGGGGAGGTAATGCACAACTGAACGATATTTTGATAAGCTTTGAGGCCTTAAGTCAATGCTTCTCTGAGTTCCCAGACATTTTTTCTTATTGGAAGGAATTACTCTGTTATTCAAATTTAAGAAATGCTTATTTGGAGAAGAACCCTGGGCTGAGTCTCAGGACAGCAGGTTCTAGCCCTAGCTCTGCTAACAACATTTACCAATCACCCTAGATCTCAATTTTGTTATCCTTAAAAAAAGGGGTTTGAATTTGATTGGTTTCCAAGTTTCCCCTCAGCTCTAAATTTCTATGTTTCTAAGGCTGTTGAAATTAACAGGGGAAGAGGAAGAGAATAAAAATGAGAACAAGATTGTACAAATTTCAAGAAAGGTAAAAACGATACCTAAAAAACAGTGAAACTACCATATATCAACTATTTCCTTTATATTTTCAACTCTGTTTAGAGCATGACTACTATATATCAGGCATGGTTCCAGGCATTTGGGATCCATCAGTGTACAAATCAAAATCCTACCCTCAGCAAGTTTGCATTCAGGGCATACTTCAGTAAATGGGCAAGAGCGTTAGATAAAAAGTAAACAAGTAAGTAAATGAATTAATATATAGTGTAGAAAACATTTGCGCTTTATTGGAGAACTATGTACTGTCAAGAGGATATCCCTCCAGGTTATCTAGTTTTAGTCATTCATTGTCTTTGAGCAATTTCATAGTTCTGTAAACTGTAGACAGCTGATAGAATGCAAATAATTCTTATACACTCGCAAATTCTGTCATCTAGTAGAGGTACAACTGACTTCCCTTCCCCATCTTTCCCTACTCCTCCCCCCAAAAAGCCAATTTTATCTGCATTTGCATATATATTTCAATGTTCCTTTTCTATAAATTTGTCTGATCTACAGGCTGTCTTTTGAACTAGTTATAACACCTGTGTGGCTGTTAGTAAAGAAGTAGAATAGAATCTTTAAAATGTTCGTTTTTATTTCTGCATGAGGATTGCGATTTTATCTTTTCCTGAATGTTACCTTTTAACAATGGCTGAAGTCTATGAAGGAAATAGATCAGGGTAATGGGGCAGAGAGGGATGAAGCCAGACAAGGAGCTGGACAGCTTCAGATCTGCTGGTTAGGAAGGACCTCTTGGAGTGGGGAGCCATTGAGCTGAGACCTGGGTGATGAAAGGAGCATTTCTCAAAGGCCTGGAGGATGATCATGCCAGGAAGAGGCAGCAAGGTGCAAGGATCCTGAATTGAGAGTTTCTTTGGTGTGTTAATCTTCCAGAAGAAGGCCAGCATGTGTGGCAGGCACATCTGAGCAAAGGGAACATGGTAAGGTAAGGACAGTGATGTAGGCAAGGGCCAGGTGTTTAGGGCCTGAAGAGCCTACATAGAGTGTTCAGATTTTATTCTCAGTGCAAATTAGGAAGATATAGGAAAGAAATGATTTGGATTCTATTTTTGAAAGAACTTTCTATGGCCAGCACACTTGACTAACCACTTTACGTGGATTACTCCAGTCAGTCCTCACATTAACCCCACAGAGCAGGGAATATTACATCCCCCATTTCACAGATGAAGAAAATAGTGCTCAGGGGGTAAATGCACAGCTGATATCTACAAGGTAACCAGAGTTATCCATCAGTGTACATACAGTCATGCCTTGCTTAATGACAGGCATATATTCTGAGAAACACATCGTTAGACTCTTTCGTCATTGTGCGAACATCATAGAGTGTACTTACACAAACTTAGATGGCATAGCCTACTATAGCCCTAGGCTACATGGTCCTAATATCATGGGACTACCATCATATATGTGGTCCATCGTTGACTGAAATGTTGTTATGCAGGGCATGACTGTAGCAATTGTTTCTACTGTCTACTGTTTGTACAATGATTGTGATTAAGTTATAAATAAGTTCAAATGTGATCCTCAATACTTCTGAACCATTATATTGAATTAAGTTTTGTAGATTTACTTTACAGAGTTTCACAAACTTCTCTTTTAAGCTTATTTTCTGGTTCTCCTTTCAAGAATTATTTGAAAAGTAAATGTTGATTTGAAATTTGAATTAATACTATTATGAATCAATGCTGGCTGTGAAGGTCTTGGTAAACTTATCCAACTTCCAAGTCTTTTTTTTTTTTTTTGTATTTAGTGACATACACAATAGCTTGCATATTGTCTTACACATGGCAGACGTTTAATTACCATAATCAAATAATGCACTTAAACTGATGTGTTTCTCATACCTCCTTACTACGTCAATAGCCAATAAAAATATAATATATCTTATATGATATTTGTAATAACTTTTAGGTTCTATTTGCAATTTGATGACTATGATATTGACTTGGTCTTCTTTTTTCCAATTTAGTGAATCTATTACAAATCTTATTATTCACATTGATACTTCGCTGTTTAAAGCTTACAATATTCTCATTATTGGAGTTGAGAAATAGCATTTTGGGGGAAAAAACCCACCAGTGAATTGGCAAGTAAAATCTCTCCAATGAGTTGTGATAAGACTTGTCAACATCTGCAGCTTTTTAAGCTTAGATACTTTAACTTGTTAGTAGATGATTGTAATTCCTTTCTCATGGTGTTCTTATGCTTTTACTGGTGTGATCTGCTTTGCTTTCCTTTCTCAGCTAAACTAGGTTTCTGTGTATTTCTGTGTACCTAATTTAGATGCTCTCCATCTCAAAACACAGACAATTTTGAAATTTAACAAGCAAGACAGTAGTGACTTGAACACATCCTGAAATGAACCATCAGCGGTTTCTCTGAAGAAGTAGAATGACTACTTCGTGTGGCGAACATCTCTCCCTGAGTCCCCTGAATCATCGAGCTTGGCTACGTCCCAATTTTTCTTTCAGCAAAAATGGAGAAAAGGAAAAAACTGGGATGACCAGCTAAGCAAAACACAGGCTGCTTAAAGATTAAAGAAGCACAAAGGATATATCAGGAAGGGCAGTCAACGGGAAGTTTAGAGTCAAAAACTCTCAGCTTCTTGGGTCAGAAAGATTTAGGAATTTAAACCTCACAAGAAAAAATAAAGTTATACCAGTCTTCCTGTGTGTGTGTGTGTGTGTGTGTGTGTGTGTGCACGCGTGCCTATATTGATACAGACACACTCATTGTACATTTTACCTTTACTTTAAATGAATTTTCCAAGCAGATGGTCATGTTTGAGCAGATGCTTTCCACACCCACAGCAGCACTGCAAGAAACAAAAATAAAACACCATACATATTAAATGTGTAAATATTTTCTCATACTGCTTTCATTAACTGAGCATCTCACGTGTACATTGCCCCTAACTCAACTCGATAGGTTTATTTTCTTGATTCTGCATTTTATCTTAGGTTGGGCAGAACGCCTCTGAGGGGAAGACAACTGATCTCTTCAGACTCCCGGGTCACCCCAGTGAAGGAGTGCTTTTATTGCTTGCTCAAGCTCAAGAAAAGCTGCTTGTTAAGCCTAAGAGATCAGAATACTGACCTTAAAAAACCCTGAAGTAGGGCAACCTACATCCCATGTGCTCTGCTAATCTCTCTTGGAGAAAAAAAACCACCAGACTGGAATGCCTTTTTTTGCAAATCAAGCAGAGTATGGTTAAGGAAAAATAATGAGTGCTCTTCTGACCCGAACGTGAAGACATCCCACCCATGTGAGGTATCATAGAAATTAAAATATCTATATATTAGGGACAATTTTTAGAAAAAAATCTGCTTATGGTTTAGGTGCCGCTTAACATTAGGATTCGAGAAATCTCATAGCTCAAGGTATCAAGTAATGATAGAAAAACACTATAAACTGAGTCAAAAGAGTTGCTCTAACTAGAAGTTCACTTTGTAAGTGCAGGTCGATAAATATATTGCTTATTTTCAAGGTGGCAGTTAAGAGTCACAACTGTTACTGTTCTTATACACTGAACCTTTAACATCACTAATTACTAACAGTCCTTTTGAAAAAGGTTTGATGCATTGATGAATCGTTAACATATTTTATGTGTTTGTTAAGTACTTAATGCATCTTTGTAGGGCCCTGACATTACCTGAACTGAGCACCTGTTACATAGCTTCTTTGAAGGTTGGTGGAGCAGAAGGATGATATTCAATTACACGGAGAGAAATATAATGACGGGAGAAGAAAAGCGAAATCCTAGCCTTTCGAATCATTACATTAAGTTACACAACTCTTACCTATTCCAGACCTCCAGGCAGTTTTTACCTGTGACTTTAAACATAGCTTAGAACTGCAATCCTGCCATTTACTGAAACTATTTTTTACCTTAAACTCTGTTCCAACCTAATCAGGACTCACATTGGGTAACCAAGCAAAAAACCCAAAGGCAATGCAATGGGACCCAAAGGCAGTGAGTGCCAGATTGCCTTGGGTTCTCGGGATGGCCAGCAAAGCTGCCCCAACTTCTTGCTCCATTAATAAGTCTTGATGGATGCCTGACATGGAAAATCAGGATGATCCCTTACCCTAGAACTATCTATTGTCCACCAAAAGTCTTGCTATGCTTCTCTATGATAAGATGTCCCACTTTAAAAGGAAGCTACCTAGGCAGCTTCCAGAATCTTCTCTTCATTAATATATTTAACTAGCAAAACTCTTATTGATTGATAAAGTGCAAATATCAAGACTGAACTTACCAACTCAGATTGCTGACAATGAAGCAAATAAACTTAGAGCCTGTCTTATGAATAACAAGTGGCATCTCTCACGGAAATGAGACCTTATATTTATATGGGCTTTAAACTTTTTGAAGCAACTTTACATTTTATCCTACTTGATTCTTACATCAGTCAGGATAGAATAGCTTTCGTTATAATTACAAACCACGCCAGAATATCATTGGCTTAAAACAACAAAGTCATGCCACTTGTTTATCATGAATCCTCTGAGGAGGGAGCCTTGCCCTATGTCATCCATACTCAGGGACTCAGGCTAAGGTGACTTTATCTCTGTGCTTCCATAATTGCAAAGGTGGGAATAAGGGAACATGGTGACTGGTGTATTGTCTGCTTGACAGTGACTCATGACACTTCCACTCATAGCTTATGGGACAAAACATGTCATATGATCCCTCCTAACTTCAAAGAAAATGAGAAATTTAACCTTGCTTCTGTGCCTATAAAAACGAGCTTGAATGTTTGGAAGAGACCAACGACCATCACACTCCTCTTCACAGCTCTATGAAGAAATAGAGCCAGTAAGACAAGTCACGGAAGCCAGGCAGATTTTCTAAAGATGATGTTGAGAGAAAGAATGGACAGTTACCTACATGTGGCAATGCTTTCCTTTTTGTTCTTAAGTATCTTTCTCTCACCATGCCACAATGTCTAAAATTTTATTCTTCACTCCTTTAGACTAAGCAATGCCTTGCTTTAGAGGACAGTATCTTTCCTAACATCTTGGTGTGAATTACTTATCAAGAGATGATGGGAGGGTGCTCTTCAAGATGGACAGGAAGCACACTCATGACATGGGGATCAATTAAGTGGTACACCCCAAGCTGATTCTACCAGCAGGGGTTTCTGGAGGGGTTTCATCAGAAGTAATGAGGTCTCCATGACTTTTGCAGTAAGGTGGAGTAAGGGGATGGGGGTTGGTTGGCTGCTTTTATCAAAAGGCATGACAGTCTCTATATATTTCCTGGGATAGGACCCCTGTGGACGTCTTTACAGATAATACACTGTGAAGGAGTTAAGTTATACATCTTCAGAACTGTGTAGAGCAAATTAAAAGCAAAATAAGAATTAAACAGATGATGCATTTAAACTATGAACTTTATGAAAATGCAAAAAGAGACTGAGAAGTTTCTTGAAATTGCTGTGCTAGTGCTGTCCAAGTAATTGACCATTCCAGTGAAGGTTAATTTGGACACCGAAATTCAGCATTAGAACCATGGACAGAGACAACTGATGCGGTTTGGAGACTACTTTTAAACACAATAAAGTTTCCTTAGACAGAATTGGAAGTTGATAGCAAAATCACTCTGTGTATTATTTGCTTGACACGTGTATGTGCTTTCTTATATTAACAAGGTGCTTTGGTGTTTTTGATTATGAAACTTTTTTGAATGAACACTTCAGGAAGTCTCATATAAACCTCTGATCTTTTTCTGCTAGTGTTCTCCTAAACTACTAGCATATTTTCAATCCATATTTCTATTCATTCTTTTGGCGTAAAAGCTCAAAAGCTCCAATGGAAAGATGTAAGTGGCTGGAAGGAAATCAAATTAAGGGCCTTTGGTTTCTAGTATCACCAAGAATGTAATGCTTCACATTTCAAGGGAAAGCAGACTACATTTTTCTAACGCCTTTTCTCTGCTTCCTGAAAATCTTGGGAAATTCTAGCAACAAGACAATCACCACATTAGTACTTTCAGCAAATAACTGAAAGATGGAAAAGGGAAGCTTCCTTTTCACTAACGCTTGGGAGCTATAAGTGAGAAGAGAGCCAAACTCTACCTGGGCAGGGCTTTCAGAGAAAATAGTTTTAAGACTTAGTGAAAGATGAGGCTTCTTATCACACTCAAACTACGAAGATATTTAGTGTCAGCTGGACCTGAAAGCAGAGTCAGCCTCCCATCTCGTATACTCACATATAGCTGGAGTCAATTCCCTTTAGATTCTTTCTCAAGCTTCCAGCACCAACTCCTCCTTCCCATCTCCAAGTTAGCCCTCTAGATGTCCAAGGTCAGGCCCTTCCCATTTCTGTCTTTGCTTATTCTCTTTCCTTCATCTAGAATCCCTCTAGGCAAGTCTATTGAAATCCTACTTATGTGCCTTTAAGATGTACTTAAAAATTATCTTGCCCAACTGTACCACTCATAGGACACACTATTCTTCCTACCCTCTACCGCTTGGCTCAGGCAGTAGATATCTCCCTGCTTTTCTCGGCTAGTGACTTTGTTGGAGTATTCAGTATTGTACATTGTGACTTCACTTCTATTAAATCATTTACCAGTCACTGACAAGCTTTGCTCACTCCCTATTCCTGAAGTAGAGACTTCATTTCTCTCATAGACTTACCATCATGTTACTACTCCCTGCAACCTAGATGGAAATTCCCATCATTCTTTTAACAAATATTTATTAAAAGTGTACTAGCTGCAAAATTTTATTTAATTGACTCCCTTGGAAGAGACAGCCAACCAAGTGCTTAGCACAGGGGAAGTTCTGTTAAATGCCTGAATATCACTCAATAAGGAAAGATTTTGGGGGGAATTTTCTCCATCTCTCTCAAATTAGTTACAGAATAGCTTGTCAATAGTTCCTTATTGCTCTAGATGACTTGGCCAGGGGGATAAAATCCAAGACAGTCATTTTAGTGAGAGAATAGAGTTTGAAGAATGTGATGGCCAAATTCTAAGTGTCTGGGATCACAGAAAGCAGAAGGCATTAGGAGAGAGCAATAAGAGAGCAAGGTATCAGATAATGGATTGTGTGCAAAAGGATAGCAGAGTGGCTAAAAGATGCCTGCCAAGTGAATTGGGAAGGGAGGAGAATTGTTGGGGGAGAGCAAAGGCTCCAAATATAAATCTGTACTTCTTCATATTTTGACTAGAATCAACTCTGGCACTAAGAAGAATGTTTAAGAGCAGAGAGACATTATCAATGATTGATCACTATCAATGAACAGAGTGTATTGATCACCTAGGAAGCATCATAGTCAGATGTACAGGCTACACCCACAGAGGTTTTAATTCAAGTGTGTAGGGTGGCACCAATGAATCTGCACTTTTAATAAGCACCCTCAATGACTCTGATGAGTGTGGGCCAAGGGCCATCCTTTGGGAAACACTGGTAGAGACTGTAATGTTTTGCTTTCAAGATACAGCTAAGATGCCAGCATCTCCTAGTTAATTTACAGCCTTGCCTTTCCATGAATCTGGTGGCTGAGTAGGAGGAAAATATCTGGATGGCTGCATGCACAGATTGCTCACTATTCTTGTAGCCAGAGATCCAATTTAAGAGACAAGAAAAATCCATAGTTTTGATACATTCAAATCTTGAGGCCCCACATCTGTTCCGTTTAGTACCACATGTTTTCAGCAGAAAAGGATGTAGTTTTTATTTCACATATTTTAGGTTGCTTTAAGTCCAACAGCATGCATAGTTTTTAGCAGCAAAGGCTCTATAGATGTCCCAATGATAATTCACAAAACTTCTTACAGAAGCCAAACATGCAAGTACAAACAATCCTTTAGCTTTTCCACTTTCAAACTATAGCCAAAGAGCACAATTAAGTCTCTGTAGAGTAATTTTCTCATGACAAATGGCCAGTAAATACTTCCCATAGATAATTTATTTTAGTGTTATTGATTTTTTTCCTCCTAAAAAGCTGTATTGAAACAACAGCCATTAAGGCTTATAGAGCTTTGCAACATCTGGTTATGATTGCAGACAATTGCTCCATTCCTTATTTTGGATGCTGCATATAACACCACCAAGAACACCTTCATTAGCTGCCTACTATTCCCCTTTCAGATGGTACCTGGGGAAAGGCACGCAAAAGAGATAGAGAAATATCCAAAGGCAAAGCAATGGTTATTGTCCATAAATTGCTTATGTCATTTACTCAGAGTCTGCTCCCTGGCATTGTGTTAGAAGAACATTTTGTTTCTGTATGCATTACTTGGCATAGCTATGCCCAATGTATTAGTGAATTAAATACATCTATTTTTAAACTAGAGGCATACTAGCACATTGCCTTCCACTGAAACAATTTGCAGAGGTAAAATTCATCAATAGTTATTAGTCAATTTTGTTAGTGGAAAGAAACAGAAACTGACTCTGACCAGTTGAAGCTGAAGGATTTTATCAAAAACGTTGGCATAACTCAGGAAACTCCTCTGAGCATGAGTCTTGGAAAATGAGCAGGAACAAGGAAATATCGGGTGAGTGCCAAGACCACAGGAACTGTCATGTGAAGATACTTCTTCCTCTGCCCCTGGAGAGGACACGGACATGGCTGCCACCATCAAACTGGGAAATGGGTGTGGCTGCTGCACAAATGAAGGCACCTCACTGTCTCTGATTTTTGTTTCACTCCTTCAAATTTAAAATGCCATGAGAATTTTGATCTTCTTGGCCAAGCCTAGATCTCATTCATGAGAGATCCTGAGTCTGAATTAACTGGGCTTTCTGGAGCTTTAGTACGATTCAGGCTCTGCCTGCCAGGAAGACATTTAACGGAAACAGAGGAAGGGGATTCAGACGCTGAATAGTCGAAAAATCCTTGTGTCCACTATACCTAGTGGTAGCACTCAAAATGAAGTCTGAACTATGTTTTCTTTAGAGTCTTTTAACTCAAAATGCCTAACATTTCACCATGGGCTATACCACATCTGAAAGACTAAAATTAATTACCAAATCCATATCATAATATTAGTAACATTAAGGAGGATAAACCAGTAGAGATTCTTCAGAGAATCAGATATTTATGCCCACAAAATAAGGTTCATAAACATAGAAATATGCAGCTGAATAACATTAAATAAAGATGAAGTTTTGCATCCCGTTTTCATCCCATCTGTCAGTAAACATTTATTTAGTGTCTTCTACAGACCAGGCACTCAGGTGGGTACTAGGAACTCAGAGGTGAACTTAACTCTGTTCTTGTCCTCAACGGACTTATATTACAGGAGAAGAAGACATACGTACAAACAGACAATGCGATAGCGTAGCACAGCAGAGGTATAAATATGTGAGGAGTCAGACCTACTTAAGCAGAAAGAAAGACTTCAGGTAAAAAAATAAAAAATAAATGACCTAAGAAGATGTGTCTCTTGATAAAGTAGAAAGATGGCTTCCCAGGTATGAGAAAAGACATGCAAGTAGTTGCATGTGATTTGGAAATGGGTAAATGTGTGCCTGTTGGTGGGGGTAGGAGGGGAGAGTAAGGAGAGGTGAAACCCTGAAATAAGGCTGAAGAAGCAGACAGAGTCAAAATTTGGAGAACCTGTCCCAAATAGAGAATTTAAGTTTGTCATATAGGCAATAGAGAATCATTAAAGGTTTTTAATCAGAGGAATATTACATTTTACTTTTGTGCTTTATGTTTTATGGAATATTTTATAAAGGTTGTTCTGGCATGGAGAAGGAATTGGAGAAGACAAGATGAGGCCGGAAGATCTCATAGATTTTGGCAATATCTCAGGGAAGAGAAGAAGGGAGTCAAAGCTAGTGACATTCAAGTATTAATGAAAAATGAGAGAAGGATTTGAGAAATGAAAAAGAAAAAAGAATTGGCATGACCTTGTGCACGTAGGGGGTGAGAAGAGGGGTGGATGAGCATGCTGGGCTAACAGCCAGGCTTTGAGGGTGCCAATGGAAGAGGAGTCAAAGGTTTGTGGAAAAAGAAAGGATGTCCAGCAAATTGGATATATCAGGTTTTGAATGCAAGAGAGACATTTTAGTTAGAAGTATCACTATTAATTACGAGGACGGAGCATATGAGATCACTCTGAGAGAATATGTACAATAAAGAGAGGAGCAGACAAAATGTGAAGCATGGGAGCATTCCAGCATGCAAGGAATTTACAGAAAGAGAGGAGCCTGCAATGGGAAGAGAAGAGGAATGATCAGAGAGGTTGGAGGCACCTGGGGACAGTGGTAACATAGCATGGTAGGATGGAGAGAAATGGAAGAAAAAAGGCATGATTAATACCATATTAAACTGATTTTTTTTTCTTTGTCTGTAAGGTCCTCGATATGAAGGAACAGTGCCTTTTTAAACCCCAAACTATCCAGCACCTAATAAAATATCTGGCACTTGGTAGGTACTCAGAAATGCTGTTTGGATTGAAGCATAAAACACACTTGCTGCCAGAGAAGGAGTTGGGGATGTAGCAATACCATCCAAAATGCTCCCCTAAGGGAAGTCCACATATCAGTGAGTCAACAGAAAGACACTGAGCTGAAACAGTCATGGTATTCGTATTTCTACCTTCTGATAAATGGGAGAACTCTTGTCAGCTGAGAGTATAATCAGGGAATTATTCATCTAGCCTAAAGGAACATCTCTTATCTGCCAATTAGAAAAGAAAGTACAGTTACAGAAAACAGAAGGGTGGAACAAAGAAGCAACTGGCCAAAGATCCCACAGACTTCACATCAACCTTGACTCCGATGAGACAGGTGGACAGCAGTCATTCCCAGAGTAACAGTAATCAGTGGCTGTAATGTAATCAGTGGCAGGCATTTTGCAGAGCATCTTACAGAGCCCTGAAGATTCCTTAGTCTTATGGTTGAATGAGGTTGGAAAACTGAACTTGAAATATTTACTGATGTATCATTTAAGAAGACCTAGCAAGGGCCCTGATGAAATCACTGAGCATTCCAGGAAAGATTTCTGTTGGACAAATACAGCAAGGAACATTCAGAGATAGTCTATATAATTTATATCACATAAGAGGTGAGGAAGGTAGACAGTGCCAGGAGCTGAGTGGACTCTTGGTTAGAGGTTTTCACTAATTCCTTGATTGGAGAATTAGCTTGCTTCCTTAACAAAAAGCAAACTAATGAGAAACCTTCTGTGTAAAAGATATCATTTATAACATCTAATTATTCTTGTGCTAAATGAATAGTAAAATATGATGTCTTCTCATTCCATAACATAAGGTCCAGTTTGTTAACAAATCTTTTGGGTTGTGGACACCTTCTGCTATATAGATAGATGTAGACATATTGATTTGATATAGAGATGTAGTTATAGCTACAGATACATAGGGAGATACATATATAGATATTAATAGAGATAGAGATATGAATATACATACAAATGTAGATATGGTCATAGATATGGTTATGAATATGGAGATAGAGCTAGATGTTTGAACTTGGTAGGTGCCTCCTGACTATTACAGGATGGGTTCAGGTGCCTAGGGACAATTAAAAACAGGTACGTAGTGCTGTCAATAAGTTTACTTCATATTATGAATATTTACAAACAAAATGACATGACTTCCAAGCTTTACTCTGAAATATTATGGGAGGGAAAATAGGTGAGGAGGTGGCGCATAGATCAAACAAGACTAGCTATGAGTTGATCATCATTGAAGCCAGGTGATGGATATATAATGCTGATTTTACTAAATTGTCTACTTTTGCGTTTGTTGAAATGGTTTTCCCCATTAAAAGTTTTTAAAAAGTTAATGTTTATTTCTGCATCAGAGTGCTTTATGTTAAAATAGCATTTAATTAGGCACTAAACCACATGGCAGAGATTACTAAGTCAAACAGTGTTCGAAGGGAGTGTCAAAGGAGAATGGGGCTGGAGAGGGTATTGAAGGGGGACAGTTTGGATAAGCAGAGGTGTTGGGAGGGCATTTTAGGCAAGTGAAGTGATGGGGAAAGCAAAAGAGAAGAGACGTTGTTGAACAACAAAAATACTAGTTTATAAGAGTAATAGATGAATGATACAAATATCAAAATAGGGAGATAGATCTGAATTGAGAAAATCCTTGAGTGCAAAAAGGTTCAATTTCACATCTGCATTGTTAGAAATAGGAACCCACTGATGGTTTTTGAGAAGAGGAATAACATGAAGAAATTTACTTTAGAGAAGGTTAACTGGTATAAGACAATAAAGAGTGGATAGACTAGTAGCAGGAAGTCCTGCTAAAAAGCCTTTTGGTCATCCCAGAGATGGTGTGATAAAGACTCACTGGTGTGGTGGTTGTGAAAGGAATGGATGGATAAGGCAGAGGACTTAAAGCAGAGTTAAATGATGGAATAACCGTCCAGAGGTGAAGCAAAGGGATGTTCGTAGTACGAACATAGAGAGAACATTAAAGATAAGTAAATCAAATCTTTATTTACAACAAGATAACTTCGGCAAGAACTGGGAGGTGATTTAAGGTTTTAAAAAATGATATGTTCAGATATTTTTAAAGATATACCTCCATTTAATTTTTCCAAATTGATGTTTAGAAAGCCTGATTTTCCTTATCACTGCATTTTTCTTCCAACAGAGAGCAGCATCTATAACTGATACTCTGAATGCATACTCTACGTAGGCAGGTATTCTGAATAATACAAAAGCAAGTATGCAAGGGCCACTCTATTAAAAGTTATACTTTTCCTGTGTAGATAGGAAAAAATTTTAAATGTACATTATAACACACCTACACAATGTCAATATTCATGAAACTCCATTTTCTACTCATGACATAAGAATGGAACGAACATCTCAATTGTCACTTAATGCATCTGTGCATCCAAGAATATTAAGATTGGGCATAAAAAGCAAGAGGCTGGATTAAAAACCAGCATTAAAACACCCAAGTGAATTTAGTTCAGTATTTATGGAGTATATTTTATTCTAATAAGGAGCATCTTAATGCAATTCAGAGTCTGAACAAACACAATCCCACGCAGAGGATAAAGTGTAAGAGTGACAAGATGCCAACACATCATGACAACCACTGTGCTGTCTGACCTGGAACGTTTATGCATTTTCTAAAAGTGCATAAAAAGCAAATTTTGTCATTGCTTCCAGCACATCAACCTTACATTTTTAGTTTCTATTACCCACAATCCCATGGGCTCTGGTAAAACATCAAACTGAAGTTCATGAGTTAACATTTTAAAAAGACACAATTTGAAGATGTTCCCCCAGGGGCCCTGATTCCAGCAATTTTGCTTCATATGCTAAGAAGCAGACAAATCACTAGCCCTGAAAACAGCCAGCACCACTATTATTATCAACAATGAAATCCACCCACAAATCGAACTGGTGCCAACCAACCACTCTGAAACGCTGACAGCACCATGAGGCTGTCCAACTGTGGAGACACGGAAAGCAGCTGCGATTTCTCTAACTAAATGCAGATGCTGAGAAGTTTGACTGTTTTTTGTTGATGCCCAGATGCATGGGTACTGATGGGAAAGCCACTGAGAACTTCCACAGATGTACCCAGTGATGCTGCAGTTAGTTCCGGATACTAGTTACAAACTGATCTTTGCATCTCTCACCTGCTTCTCTTCCTGCATTTTCTTTCTCAGATCACTGAATTATCATCTACCCAATGGTCTAAGCTAGAAACCTCCAGAATGGCTTTTTCCTTACATTCTCCAACTACCAAAGTCGGGAAATCTCAATTCCATCCCCTCCTCTCTGGCCCCACTGCCAGGCTTCAGGTCCTCTCATTTCCCTCTGGACTATTACTAGATGTATTAATCAGGCTTATGTTTGGCCATAATTAATTGCTAACATAGTATTCTATCTTTAATAAATGATTAGAGAACATTACAGAACTGTTGCTAGAAGATTTAGAAACAATTAATTTAGAAACTAGGAATAAAATTAGTAATTGGAATCATTTCCATGTGGTGCTTAAACTCAGATTCAATATTCATAGGGTTGACAGACAAATTCTTTAATTAGACATTCCAAATAGTCCAAGAAATGCAATTTTATCAGGGAACAGAATACTGAGATACTTAAGTGGCTAAAGCAGGATTTAAAGATTCTCGTCTCCTATTATTTAGAGGTTGGTCAAGAATCTGTCTTCCAGATTCTTCTTCCTGTAAACCCTTGCAAATGTTGCAAATCTGGGTTCTTAAGAGAGTCATATTCAGAGAATTAATATGTCATCTTTGGTTTTAAACTTGAAGGTTGATACAGGCAGTGGGCTGTTTCATTTTCTGACACAGAAACAAATTGTTTCTCCCAAAACCTGAACTCACTGTTTTGAGGAATTTGGTCAGATCTTTCCATGAGTGACAGCTTTGAAGGAGGCTCCGTTGCCTACACTGTCCTTCTCCACCACGGGCACTGTTTCCAGCTTCGTCAGTAAGAAGCCCTATTTCTATGTAACAGTCACCGTGGAGACACAGCAAGAGCGGCTTCATCCAGTGCCCTTTTCTTTAGTTCCTCACTTTGAAAGCCACTTACACTTGAATGTATTATTTAACATGGTAAAAAATTCATTGCTCTCCCAAACCTTCAGAGCTTAAACAGGTTTAAAAAGCTTTGGAAACCTTTCTAAACTAAAATAACCTACCCTTGGAAGAACGATGCCTGGTGTTCATATCAGGATTATCGGCAGTGGGCCTGGATGAGTAAACAATTAAATGAACAGTTTTATAAAGTTTGGTGGCCTG
This sequence comes from Equus quagga, assembly GCF_021613505.1. Lineage (NCBI taxonomy): Eukaryota > Metazoa > Chordata > Mammalia > Perissodactyla > Equidae > Equus > Equus quagga. The sequence goes on from NC_060286.1 coordinate 8,833,296, forward strand.
ATGCCCCCCCCCCCCGACTCACCCAAGAAGCTTAAAAGGGCCTTATATGTCATAAACCAATTATCCTCCCACCATGTTTGAAAGAAGTACAAAATTGCTGTTGCCGTAGGCTCAAAGGTAGTGTTAAATCCTAGACACACAATAACTGTGGTAAGGTGAAGTGAAATAACCTGATCCAGCTTGAAGATCAAAGACTAAAATAGAGTTGACCAGATGTCCAGTTTCCTAACAAATGGAATAAACCGACCCTGCTGATTGAATCAGAGATTGCCAATTCAATTAGGTCATTTAAACAAGACCTAAAGTATTTATATATAATTTTTCAACACATCTTTTTAGCTCTAACCTTGAAGCACAGATGGGAGGAGAGAAAGGGGTCTGCTGTCTCTGTACTATGCCAGCTTAGCTAAGCTTGAAATATGTTCCCAGAATTCTCTGCTCTGTATGATTCTGGGCTAGGGCTGACCACAAGAGAAATCTATGAGAGAAATGGACTCCAGACATGAATCAGGAGTCTAGTTTAGCTTGGCAGATCAGTGTAGTGCCATACTCTAGTGCAGCTCATGTATGTTGTTGTGGATATGCTGGCTCACCCTGTTGGCTTATGTCTGATCTCATCCTCAGGCTTCTCCAACTCCTGGGCCAGGTGCATTTTTAGGATTATGAAAGAGTGTCAGCTTCTCCTGAAGGTCACTTGCTTCATCAAAATTAAGGATTGGAGGTAGTGACAGATCAACTCAGTATCCAGCTTATCCTTATGGGGTCCAGCTTATCCTCCTGGATTCTAGTTTGTCTTTGCTCTCCTCCACTTCACACCCATCTCTTCTTTCCAACTCCCTGCTCACTTCAGGCCTAGCATCAGATGCAAAAGCAACAGCTATTCATAAATTGTTTAACCAATCCCTATGCTTGCACAATGTCAAATCTCTCTAATAAATCTCTTATTCTATCTCATTCCTGATCATTTTACTGTTTTAACCAAATCCTGAGTGACACAGAAGGTATGCCAAGCCCTGTGATAGAAGCATTGCTATACATTGTCTAATTAAACCCTCGCAAAGCTTCATTTTTAAATAAATCAGAAGAAAAAAATTAGGTGAAATGCCTAAAGCCACATGAGTTTCTACAGCACCAAATTCAAGCCTATGCTATCTTCTCTGTGTTGCGTAGCTTCGAGAAGGCCCCTCCTCCCCAGACAAAGCACATTAAACATTGATCTTAGGAATGTCAGTGACAAGATAAATAACTCAGAGCAAAGAGCCAGGCTGGAATGATGGAGCCAGAAGGAACAAATGGGTTAGAATAGGGCAGAGATGAGAAGCAAGTAGTCAAGGTAAAATGAAGGGTCTGGAAATAAGTTCTCAATCTTTGGGACCAAAGATTCTCAGTAAGATTTTCCAGGAAGACAAACCCTCACAACATAGAGGTAGAGTTAAGACTGGGGCAAGTGATAAACCAGGAGACAACAAGAAGAGGCCAAGCCCAGACGGCAACCAAGGAAGAAGATCTAGAATTTGAGAAAACAGGAGATCAAACATAGTAGGAGCGCCCACTTTATGTAAGGTATATTTGGATGCCATGTAATTCAAAAAGCAAAGCAAAGTGAAAAAAGCAAGCCCAGAATTGAGAACCCAATTGCAGAGACTGAAGGAGCAGGAGAAATGTTCAGGAGGTCAGACTCAGGGAATGGCATTTTATGCCTCCAGGTCTGGGCTTTTTGGTTGAGCCAAGAACCATTCTCAGTGGAGCTTGATCTGAGCCCATGGCTGATCTTGAGATTTAGGTACAAGGAGCAAAATGAAGATTCAGTCAGTCATGAGGACTCAAGCTCAAAGCCAGATTAGAGGCAAGTCAGGGTGACTTGATGTTGAACCACAAAGCATTTGCCTTGAGACTCTGTCCGTCTAAGCCAGAAGCCGGGGTTGGACCCCTCAGTGCTGTACGCTGAGATCAAGTGACTCCTGCAGCTTGGAAAAGCCAGGGAACCAGAAGGAGTGACAAGCTGTGAGGCTTGAAAAACAAACCGTGTACGAATAGGTGTGTGAACTATAAATAAATCCTAGAACTCAAAGTGGATGATTATTAAGTGACTTATCTGGGTTCTATGTATATGATCCATATATATATATATATGATGTTTGAATATATAATGTACATAATGGAGAAAGATTATATATACTCTATATATGTGAAGATGGCATGTTGACCATATTTTAATGACAATTATATGTAGTAGAATTGAGTATAGGTTAAACCCTGTTCACTGATTAACAGAAGTTTCTGAATTTAAAGAACTATTAGTCTTTCCTAAACTACTTACACTGGGGTAAAAATAATTTTATAAATATTATTTATGTAAGTATTATTTTTCTCTTCTCTAGTTGTAGAGATCAATTACCCTGCATTAGGTTGTACGTTTCCAGTTTTTTGAAACTTCATTTTTTTTTTTTTGGCCACAAACATGTAGATAAATAACTGTACTGATTAAACTTGGCTTTGGGGTTCTAATACCTCTGGAATTCACAGAATGGGATTTCAAAGCTAACGAGTGCACAGATGTGTACCTTTCAGCCATCCCCCTCCCCCTCCACACACACTTTTACATCTGTCCTTTGAGAGAAGTATGAACAAACTCTCACACCACTACCTGCTATTTACAGCCAGAGAGGAAATGTTTGAAAAGCATGCAGTAATAGCAGCTTTCTGGCTTTTTAGATTATTAGACCTCTTTTGCTTACCAAAACAATTTCTGTTAATACAGATCTTCAAGACTCAGCAAAAACTCCCACCACCAAGACATGATAAAGTTTACAAAAGGAATCTCCTTCAGCAGTATTGGCTTAGGCCCCATCTTGGTAATGATTCATTTTAATATCCTCTGTCTTGCTGAATTATTACACTTACCTTTATTTGCTCACTGTGTCCTAACCAGCCAAGAAGCTATTAACATGATATTCATTCATGTTCCTTTCTTTAGATTTTCTGTTCCCCTTCACTGGAGGTAATAGAGTGAAAATGAGTATTAGATCATTATACTTTCTTCTATGCATAATTTTAATGCATTTAATCTGGACAAGGAAAATTTGTCCTCTAGTTGAGCTATAAGCCAAGAGAAATTTCTAGGTTTCTCAGTCCTGAAGCTTGATGTATGGTAGAGAATGGGGCTAAGCTGATTTCCAGAGGGAACATGGGGATAAATCACATCATGGCTGGTATTATCCATTAGTATCTTCATGCTGGCTTTTAGGTCGGACAGAACTATAATTCTCACAGGGAGTTTCGGAGAGAAACGTTTATGATAGAAGTTCTGATCCTATGAAGATCATTAATATTGCCATTTGAAAGAGATGTGTGTGGGCAGCGGGAGGGGAAGAAGAGAATGACTAACTGCTATGCACTAAAAAGTACTCAGTTGACCTAAGTTACTTTCAGTTCCATGGAGGGCGTAGGAGATGCTAATGAGCTACTGGGAATCTTACGCAGAGTGGCACTGAGGCCAGTGTCGGGAAAGGTCTGTCCTGGTGCAGCAGTGAGGGGATAAGGGGATGCTTTGACTCTACAGAGTTGAAGAAGAATTAAAAAACTAACTAAACGTGGGTCTACTTTATTTTTTAATTTATTTTATTTTATTAGCACCATTAGTTGGCAATTCTTAACAACATCAGTGATAAACATATCTCTCAAAAAAAAATTTTGTTCATCTAAGTTCTAATGAAATCCTCCAGTTATTGTTGAGCTTTAGTTATACACATAAGTCTAAATAATATATATTATATAATACATATAAAATTTGTTTTTATTTGTGTTTACAATTTAAAACAATGAAATGAAGCGTCAACTGTGAGATATAATATTTTTCTTTGGTAAGTGTAAATTTTGGTTTCTAGGTAAAACAGTTTACTGAATTGGAATAATTCCTTTAAATTAATTTTTATCTTTCACTTTTAATTGTTAATTGTTTGTTATAAAACTAAGGAAAGAATCCGAAAATGATTATTTTTGATTATTACATTATTATTACCATAAATATTTTTGTCCTACAGGGGAAGAAGGTGTTAAAAAATAATCTTCTCCAGGGATCAAATAATCTAAGCACACCACTAACTAAATAAGCCAGATTCAGAGACTGTGATTCTCACAGTGTGTCAGGCCCCACTTGGAAGAAGTAAAATTGAACCAGCTTGGAAAGGGCCCTCAGAGGCATAGACGTGATTAGTTCTCCATATGCCAGAGTAAGTTATCATTTTTAATAGTTAGCCTGTCTCAAACGATAAATAATTTGAATTTTGTGTAGGGAGGATCCAAGATTTCTTAAAATAATAATCTTCATTCATTATATTTCAATGTAGGGAACAAACCAAGACTATACCACCCCTAGAGGCCCCAAGTAGCATTCTGGATTGAAGACCTTTTGCGTGGCTGCTTTATGAAGGCCATCCAGTCTGGTTCAAAGATCCTTTGAAGCCAGGAGGAAGAGATGGAGAGCTGCCTGCTTGCCCACATCCTTGCTTGAATGCTGATTCTGTGGTACCAAGGGATCCAATGAGCTATGCCATCTGTCATTTTCATCTCCATCCCTGGGGTATTTCAATTTTTTTTCTGGTAGCAAAATATGTACTTAATAGCTAGTAAGAACTAATCTTTGAAAAACAGCTGTTTTCTTAGGCTAAAAATTACTTATCAGCCTTGAATAAGGATATAAACATGTTGAGCATGCCTGCCACACAACGAATATATAAATAGAGCACTTACAGGATTTGGGAGGCTTTTGTTTGTTTTTGTTATTGTTTTATTTAATGAAAGGGAATCCATAACGATAGCCACTATTGATTGCCTCATAGACAAGCATGGCTACTAGGATGATCCAAAAGCATTTCACTTTATATTTTACATGTGCATTTGTGTATAGGAGTGTGTGATAACCTAGGGAAAAATGAAGTTCAAATGGAAGTCATGATCACAGTTGAATAGAGGAAAACTTTCATTTGTTTTGTCCCCTTCATTCATCTTCTACACTTCTAGACTCCATGCTTTTACTCACAAGTAGAGGAAGTAGAGAGATGATAAAAGGCTTCTTTAAAAGCATCTTTCCTTGGGCTGGCCCCGTGGCCGAGTGGTTAAGTTCACGCGCTCCGCTGCAGGCGGCCCAGTGTTTCGTTGGTTCGAATCCTGGGCGCGGACACGACACTGCTCATCAAACCACGCTGAGGCAGCGTCCCACATGCCACAACTAGAAGGACCCACAACGAATAATATACAACTATGTACCGGGGGGGCTTTGGGGAGAAAAAGGAAAAAATAAAATTTAAAAAAAAAAAAAAAAGGATCTTTCCTCATGCCCCATCCAAGGTTCAGGAAGGGTCTCAAGCCTTGATTATTGACTTAATGTTTATACCAAACGTCATCCTTAACCCTGATTTTTAACTAATCAAACAAATCAATAGGAGGTAAAGAAGTACATCATCAAAGGTGAAATAGCATACTGCTGGTGGATAATATGCCAAGGAGATCATATTTACTGATATTAAAAACACAGTAAGGAGAATGACATTTCTACCCACAGTATAGAGTATTTTTTAATAGCTGTTATTTTTAGAGTAATGTTTCTCTCGGTGATAATGGGAAGAGTTTCACATATTAATCAGCCTTTAGACCAAATTTGGATAAATAATTCAACTGGAACCTTGTTCAGGTTTCAACCTTGTCACATTTAATCATCACATGAGTGAATATTATGAGAGATAATTTGAGGTTACTTAAAATTTTTTTCCCTTAGAAATATTTTTCCCTGTATATTTTCTTGCATTTCTCATTTCTTCTCATCTCTCGACATTACACCAACTCAATAGGAGATGCATCCTACTAAGTTACATATTATTGTTAATAGAGTGCTACTGTCCAATTAATAGTAGTGGCATTTCCATGGCAAAAGGACACATGCAGAGTTCGCAGTTTGCCATCCATTTCTTCTTCCGAGCAAGCTGAAATTATTCTTCACTTTGCTCCTCCTTTTTCTCTCCTCCTACTGCCTCTCCTTGCCTTTGACCTAAGATACCTTCGGCCTGCTTTCCTATCATATACACATAAAATGAGATGCTTGATTTCAAGGACCTCTGGTATTTCACAATGGCCTCTAATATTCCTGACTCTATTTTCTCCTTCTTCAAGCCTCCTTATTTCAAGGTAGTATATCCTGAACTATTCAATTTTGATGTAACTTGCCTAGATCGGATGTAAAAATCACTAGTATAACTAATATCCAAAGATACTTCATTTTCACCAAAGCAGAGTAAACAAACCTGTCTAAATAAGATTTAGTATTCAAAACGAAAAGTGAAAAGTTTTTTTAAAGTAAGAAGTGAACCCTAGTTATTATTGTTACTTTATGTACAACTTGTTGAATATTTATGAATATCCTTGAAGAGATAATAGTTGATCTTAGGTCGTGAAAGGCTCTTAAATTAGACTGCCTGGGTCAAATTAAGACACTGTCATTGCTCTAGCTGCCAACTTTACACAAGTGACTTAACGTCTCTATGCCTCAGTTTTCCTATATGTAAAAGTAGAATAATAAGGTTGTTGTAAGCATTAAGTGAGTTAATATTTGTAAAGCACTTAGAATAGCACCAGGCAGACATACAAATATTACTTTGATACAGTGTGAATCTTACTCTCATAGAGGCACTAGATTGATAGACAGCAAAGAGACGTGATGACTTCTTTCAGAGAAGATCATAGATATTTTCACAGAGGAATGGGCTCAGACCAATTGTAGCAAGAGAACATCAGTGGTAATAAGACCAGTTGTACTGTAATACTTCATATAAGAGATAATGAGAGCCTGTATCAGAGTAATGGCCATGGGATCAAGTTAGAGACAGTTTCAACACATGGCGAAGAAAAAAATCTACATAATGTGGCAACTGACTGAATGGGTGAAGCAGGGGAGCAAGATGAATTAAAGATACCAAGATATGGTCCTCAGCATCTGGGAGAATGAGTACCTCTTAAATGCACACAGACAGAACACTGCCGGGTTTGGACTGGGTAACGGGACGCTGGGAAATTCGTCAGTAGATAGAAGGACCATTGCAGTAACCTGGAGTTTGAGGGCAGGAACACGTGATTGAGGGGAGAGTGCTAAGAACAAGGTAGGAATGTAGGCAGGAGACCAAGTCCAGGTCTCAGATTAAAAGAATGAGAAAGTTAAAGCAAGGATGATTCTGGTCTGGGAACACGAACTAGGACAAAAGGTCAGGGAAGAATCTGAGTGACCTCCATCTGTGTCCCAGGGCATTAGAGTAGAGCTTCCCAGATATCTCTTCTCAAAAGCCAAGATTTATCCTAGATACCAGGGAGTCATCATCATACGTATGAGTTCAACCAAGGAGGAAAGAAGAATGAGGAGTCCAGAAAATAGGGGAAATTCACCATCCTAACATCCTGGGGAGAAATTGAGGGACTTGAAGAGAAAGATATTTTTACATATTTTAATGATCCGTTGAATGGGGGTTCCAAGTGAAAATGGAGAGCAAGGTACAAAATTATCAAACACATCTTTTAAAACAACTACTTTGAAGCACGTAAAGTTCATCAATGAAGAAAGTGACTAGAAATTCACAGAATAAATAGCTGGGAAATAAATATCAGGGAAAAAGGTGAGAAGCTGTTCAGATATTTCTGTACTGATGCACAGAGATTTAGTAAGTTGAATTTAGGTCTTTCAGCCTAAGAAGAAATACAGTGATTCATATATATTACCAAGACATAGCAACAAATATATAGCTGTGGAAAACTACAGCCCACTCAAAATAAGCATAGTTTTTGCTTTGCTTGGTTTGATTTGCTTCAGTTTAGTTTTCAGAAGGAAAATGAAGAATGTTCTCTGTTAAGAATGCATATACCTCTGTATGAATTTCTACATGGAAACTAAGCCTTTGGCTAATGATAGAAGGAGAGAGGGGATATGAAGTGGAGGAACAGCTTCTGGGAGAACCAAAGACATACTTCGTTGCTTAACAGTCCTTTCTGGGCTCAAGTCTGGTCAAGAGGCTGTGCAGGGAGCCAACCGAGCAGACAGAAGGCGGAGCATGGCCTTACTTTTTGGCCTTGAGTAGGTCCGTAAGGATTGTGATGGTACGTAATTGTGGTGGCAATAAAGCTTGCATCTCCAGTCTTCCTAACAGCCTCCTTGCTCATCAAGATGTAAGGAAGATTTAGCAACAGACTATTTTGGTTACAATCTGGCTTCTTCAACATGAATATTGAGGATATAGATTCTGAATAAGAGATGTAGTAACTCTCAACCGCAAAATTGTGTATGCAATCCATCTGATGCAAAATTATAGCAGACAATGGTTTCAACCACAAATCAAAGATCAGTGCCATATGGGTGCAGTGTGGTGAGGCCCACCACTTGGTATCGATCTTCTGAGCCGCAGCCTCACACACAGATGATAATTACCATCAGTCATACCTGAAAGAAAGGACCACAACACTTCTTTTCCTCATGTCAACATGCAGCAAGACATTGTCATTTAGGATAATTCCATATTTGTGGCTCTATAATTCAGCCTTAAACTATTTGTAGGTAAATAATAAGAATTATAAAGTCATCTTTAAAAGAGGGAGTCAGGTGTGTTATCTACTTTTAAATGTTTTTAGCAATGAATTGTAATCATGATAGCTATTTGAAAATGAAAGAATATGGTTTTTAAAATATTCTATAATTCTGATTGAACATTTCCCAAATAATTCACATTACTGAAGTGTGTTTATGTGTGTCTGTTTGTAACACTCTTAAAATTTTTGGAATAAATTAATCAGATAAAAATACAAAACACCACTGAAACAATTTATAGTCTTTAAGAAAACTACATGAGCTTCCTACCTAAATAAATAAACAACACAAATTTTTTTTTAAACCATAGATGTATTTCTCCAGTGTTTCAGAAAATGTGTTTAAATTACCCAGATTCCAAATGTCTCATGCACACAGTGGAATAGAAATCTTTTATTTCTTTGTTTCCCACTGCGCCCAGCCTTACCTACACAAAATAAAGGACCAATAAACATTTATTGGTTGATGAATGAGAAATAACTGTGGACACAGAACACTGCTAGATCATCTACTTTTTATTGAAAATAAAGATGTGACAACAGTCAAACACAAAAACAAAAACTGCAAAAGATTACCTCAGGCCTGCATTTATAAACAGTACCGGTGCCTTTCATCTAAGTGGTATTACTACTACAAATCATTAAAAAGCAAAGCAAAACAAAACAAAACAAGAAACCAAAACAGAAAAATCTTTGTGTGCGTATCCAGGTTCTCTTGTACAGTGCTTTCCTGGAAAGTCTTGAATAAGGTTCTCAGTATAAAATCACCTCTCAACAGCATGTTCACATTTTTATAACACACAAAAACAAAAAGCCAATCTCAAATATGTTTCTTTTCCACTGTCAGCCTTGGTGACTTAATCTTATTCTTTTCCTTCCCTTCAGTTCCAATTGTTTTTAAATAAATAGGATAAATGGCCTTGCCTTGCCTTTCCCACTATCTCCTCACCTCTTAAGCCCTTGCAGCCTGGGTTCTGCCATTTCTCCACTACTGAATCTGCTATCTCAAAGGTTCTACTTTCCAAATTTATTGGCATTTTCTCTATCTTCTTTTTCTAGGAAGGTTCTGAGCCCAGAAACCAAGTTGCCGCCTTGAAACTCTGCCTGTGGACTCTAGGTCATTGCACACCCTCAGTGATTCTTCTCCCTTTATCTTCCTTGCTAGCTCCTCATTTTCTTTTCAACCCCTATAATCACTATGAGGATAACTAACAAATGATGATGATCATTATAATAATGACTAACAGAAATTACTTACCACAAGCTAGGGATTGGTGTTCAATCATTTTATCTTTATAACAACCCAATGAGGAAGGCTCTAGTGTCATGCCCATGATAAAACTGAGACACACCGGGGTTAATGAACCTGTCCATGTTGACACTGCTAGTAATCGGCCAATGAGGATTTGAAGTAGAGTTCAAATAGCCACAGAATTTGGCTTTATAAATATCTGTAAACCCAGTCTGGATTATCATTTCCAGCACCTTTCAGATAACCTCATTTGTATATTTTAAAATTCGGCTTATCAAAAAATAAATTTTTGTATTCATATACACACTCTTTGATCTATTTCTCCTCCTGATTTTGCTTTAACAGTAATGCTGTTGTTTCAGTCACCAAATCCAAAACCTTTGACTCCAAAGACCCTTTCGTTGAAGTCACATTCACTCCTCATGTATATATTCCTATTAGGCTAACTGTATATTTATTTTCTCTACTTCCATTTCTCATTGTCTCTCATTCACTTTACACACTATAGTGAAATTCATTGTCCTATAATGTAACTTTAATCGTCACTCTCTTGCTTGCACCTTCAATGGCTCACCATTTTCTTAATGAATTCAGAGCACATTTGTCATTTAATAAGGCATGTAAGGCCCCCTTTATTGAAGCCTCCCTAAGCTTCATGTCCTCCTCTCTAATACTTTCATGGTGTGGTGTGGTCAAGCCTTTCCCCCAAATTTATGCCGTCATTTCCTACATCCATACCATTATTTATGCTATAGCATCCATCTGCACCTCTCCCCAAATGCTACCCTTCAACACCATATCCAATGGAATTCTACTCTATTCTAAACTATCCATCCAATCCCAGGGCCACAATTCTTTCCCTTGAACTCCAAACATACTTTATAGCTCCTTGATAGCACTTACGATACCATGCCTTAAACAGTGGTTATTTTAACCCATCCCCCCAATAAAAGTGGTGAGAGTATCTTACTCATTATTGCAGCCCTGGCAGAATCAAGCGTAGTATTTTACAAATAATAGATTTTGAATAAATATTTTTGAGATTTAGGGATGGATTTAATGTGGGTTTGGCAAAAATTTTATCTGCAGACTAATAGCTAATTTAATGAGGATCTTCCTTTCTTTAGCACAGCTCTATAAACTCTCTAAGGGAATTAGCTATGTGTCTTTCTACACTGAAGGAAAAAACGGTATTACCAAGCTGCTTCGTAATTGAAGCTTTCAGTTATTTCACGTACTACTTTGGAATACTAAATGTAAAGCAGCATCATAAACATTTTTTTAGAAATCATCTCCCAAAATTCATTCTGCTGGTTTTATTTAGCAAAAGTAACCCAGTATATTTGGCCAACCATATTGCCACCGTGTTAAAACTCAACAGGTCTCAGTCATTCTTGCAGTTAAGTAGGATCTGTAACTAAGTCTTGGCTGGTGAGATATAATGAGAAGTGTTGTGTAGAATATCGATGAAGTCTCCTTAAAAGTTTGGGGCACACTGCTTCTCCTCCCTTCTTTCTTCTAGATCTGCCGCTTGGAAGGCAGAGGAAATGGCTGAGGCTCCAGTGGCTGTCTTTGATAACGAAAATTAAAGTCCCATCTTGGAATTACGAATCAGAAGACTAAAAGGAACCTGAGTCCCTGAAGGCTTTAGAATAGCCATACTAACCCTACTTTGGATAAGAGGAAACAAGATGCCTACAAGAGAAAAAACTTGCCTAAGGTTACATCCTACTGTGTGATAGAGCTGGAACCCAGTGACGCTTACCCCAGAGTGAGCATTCTTAGCCACCGTACTATGCATCTCCTCAAGTTCTAGCTGCAATTTATTACATATTGTACATGATCTTCTAATTAATAGGCTAGGATGATCATATAAAAATGAATCTTCTTGGAATATTAGTATTTTTAGTAAGATAGGATGGAGTCATATCTGACATTAGAAAAAGCATTCTTAAAGTGACATGGAGTTGGAAAAAAAGGCACTAAAATTTGGATCCAGTTAAGCTGCTGTGATACAGTGACACTCTTGGTTCAAATAATGATTTTCAATTCTCCAAGAAGTTTGAATTAAGAAATGTTATTTAAAAGCACAAAATATTGATTTGTCACTTCTTATTTCTCTGTTGAGAAATAAGATGATTATGAACATTCCAATATAAAACTTAACATGCTGATTATTTTGAAGACGATTTTCTGTAAATGCATAGTTATCAAATAATATTACAGGAGTATATATTTGGAATTAACACAAAGAAGGAGTTTCCATTTATCTTGAAGCTATTTACAAAAAAGAAACAGGACAACCAGAGAGGGTTTCTTTTTCTCTTACGTTAATGAAATTTTCAAGTAAGATAAAATCATATGCCCAGTGCAGATTGCCATCACATTCTTAAGAGTATTTTCATGTTCAACCTGTATTTTCAACTATATTTGGCTTATTAGTTCTTATCAAAATTCATTTCCACGAGAAGTAGAACATAACTTCAAAGTCCTTTTGGGTATCAGATGTCATCGTGTAGTATTCATTATGAATTACCTTTCAATCTAATAGCATTTAAACTGAGAAAAATTTGGAGCCTTTTAAATTCATTTTCTCAGGGAAAAAAAACTTTGTAGTAAAATGAAATTCCTTTGAAAGGGAAAGAATTGTCACATTTTTAATATTTTCCAAGACTATGACTATGATAAAGCAGCGGGCTTTTATCCAAATGTAGTAACTAAAGCTCACCTGTGTTCATTGTATCAAACTCTTTTTTTGTGTAATTCTAACTATGGAAGCTGAAAATGCTCTTGCAAAACTTGTTGTCACGACAACAAAATCCCCAAAGAGATGACGCAAGTCTGCATGTAAAGGAAGTATTCATGACATGATTTAGCAGAAAGATACTTCAGCCACCCACTACAGCCCCATTTTTCAGCTTATCTGTCTTCGGCTTATATTTTTTTTACCATATAACAAAATTTCCACCCTAAAGAGATCTATAATAAATATGCTAAAAGTAGCAGTTATTTTCGTCTTTCTTCTAACAACTGTTATTTATAGTGAATAAAGAGGGAGTTACTAAAACTTGTCAACCTTTATAAGTTATTTAGTAATATTCCCCTTGGTCACTTGTTCTTGATTTGGTTTGAAGTGGCTCTTCAAACATTCTCTAACAGATTTCTCTATAAAGGGAATGTTTGATAACTCTAGGCAAGGAGAATTTATAAGAAAGTATAGATTTATTGTTTAAGAAAGATGAGAAAATAAAAAGCAAAAGAAGTTATTTTAAATAATAAAGCATACTTGTTTTTGCTTTAGAAAAGCCAAGAACTCCAAAACCAGTGCCAAAAAAGAGCACTGCTGTATGACTTCTTAAAAATCTTAGAATCTAGACTCTAAAATGGGAATAAAATTCTAATAAGTTTTAAAATGTAAAATATGAGTGATGCTTTCTAATTTGAGGAAAAAATTTAGAAAAAGAAACTATGAAAAGCTTTAGTTTGCAGCTTCCTTACCCAACGTGTCATATTTCTTTCTTAATTATCTTTTTAAATGAGAATATATCATTTACTCTGGCATTTGGGGTCTTTCTCATTGTGACTGTAAACCATCTCTCCAGTCCCTTCTTCCACTCGTATCTAGTGTTTGATGCAAGAGTTTGACAGCCAAGCTGTAACCCTTGTTCTTGCCAGATTAAACTCCTCATTGTTCCCTGAGGGTAGCCTTAACCACGCACTGTCTACTTTCATTTCTATTTGTTTTAACCAGTGAAATAAGGCAAAAAAAGGAACAAAAGACATAGAGATCAGAAAGGAAGAAGTGAAACTGACCCATTTGCAGGTAATATGATAGTCTACATAGAAAATCCCAAGAATGCTAGAAAAACACTTCCGTAACTAAGTTCCGCACGATCACAGAATACAAGATAATCACACAAAAATAAATTGTATTTCTATATAATGGCCGTAAATTTGTGGAAACCAAATTAAGAATATAATACCACTTACAATAATGAAAAAGAATAAAAATTTAGGTGTAAATCCAACAAAACTTGTATAGGACTTTTATCCTGAAAATTAAATAATGCCAATTAAAGATATCAAAAAAATCTCTAAATAAATATATAATAGCCATAGATTGGGAAACTCAACATAGTAAGGATATTAATTCTCCTCATATTTATATACAGGTTTAATGTAACTTCTATCAAAATCTCAATGATATTTTTCTATAGATATTGACAAGATTATTCTAAAATTTATACAGAAAGGCAAAGAAACTAGAATAACTAAAAGATAATTTTGAAAAGTAAGAATAAATTGCCAAATTAAACTCCTCATTGGGAGGGATTCTCTACCCAGTTTCAAGACTTAGTGTATAGCCTCAGTAATCAAGATTATGTGGTATTGGCGGAATGATAGATGCATAAATAAATGAACAGATTGATAAAGTAAGCTGATTTTTTATGAAGGTGCAAATATCATTCAATGGAGAAAGGATAAAATTTTCCACAAATGGTACTGGAACAATTGGACATCTATTGGACGTTAAACAATTGGACATCAAAAAAAGTAAATGTCGACCTGAATCTCACACTTTGTACAAAATCTAACTCATAGAACCATAGATTTAAGTGTAAAACACAAAAATCTAAAACTTTTATAAGGTAATAGAAGAAAATCTTCAGGACCTAGAACTTTATGAGTTCTTAGACAGGGTTCCAAAAGCATTGTCTATTAAAAACAGTCTACAAATTGGACTTAGTCACCATTAAATATTTTTGTTTTACAAAAGGCCCTGTTAAGAGGATGAAAAGGGGCTGGCCCTGTGGCGTAGTGGTTGAGCTCAGTACACTCCACTTCAGCAGCCTGGGTCTGCGGGATTGGATCCCAGGCATGGACCTACACCACTTGTCAGTCATGATGTGGAGGTGACCCACACACAAAACAGAGGAAGACTGGCACAGATATTATCTCAGGGTGAATCTTCCTCAGTAAAAAAAAAAAAAAAAAAAAAAAAGAAGAGGATGAAAAGGCATGTTGTGGACTGGGAGAAGATATTTGCAAACCACACATCCAACAAAGAACTCATATTTAGAATATATAACTAATTCTCAGAATTCAACATTAAAAAAAATTCAGTAAGAAAATGACAAGTTCGTGAAGAGATATTTCCCCAAAAAGTATATACTGATAACAAATAAGTACATGAAAAGATGTTCAACATCACTAGCCATTAGGGAAATGCAAATTAAAGCGATCCTGACATATCATCATACACCTATTAGAACAGTACAAATGAAAAACAGTGGCAACACCAAACTCAGACACGGATGTGGAGACAATGGATCTCTCATACATTGTTGGTAGGGATGTAAAATGGTACAGTCACTCGGAAAAACATTTTGGCAGTTTCTTAAAATACTTAACATATACTTCCAGTATGATTCAGCAATTGTACTCCAGAACATGTATCTCACACAAATGAAAATAATGTTCCCACAAAACCTGTACACAATTGTTCATGGCAGCCTTATTTGTAATTGTCTAAAACTGGAAGCAACTAAAATGTCTCTCAATAAAGAAACAAGCTGGTACATTCATGTTGTGGAACACTATGCAAAAATAAAAAGCGGTAAGCTATTAACATGCACAATGAGTTGAATGGATCTCAGGGGCCTTAAGCTGAATGAAAAATGCCAGTGGCATAAGGTCTCATACCATATGATTTTATTTGCAAAACATTTTGAAATGACAGAATTATAGGGATGGAAAACAAATGAGTGGCTGCCAGGGGTCGGGGATGGCATGGGATGCAGGAAGAAGGGTGTGACCATAGCGCAGCAGCACAAGGGAGCTGTTTGTGGAGGTGGATTAGTTCTGTATTTAGATTGCAGCAATGGTTACAAGAGTCTACCTATGTGATAAAATGACTTAGAACCATGAACACATGTGGGCCAATGCCAGATTTCTACTTTTCACATTGTACTATGATTAGGTAAAACGTGACCATTGTGGGAAATTGGGCGAAGGACACACAGGACCTCTCTGTACTACCTTACCACTGCCTGCGAGTCTATAATTGTTTCAAAATAAAAAGTATAATTAAAAAATATTGGTGCTGGAATGCATTGTTAAGAATTTAATGTGCAGTTTGAATTGAAAAGGTGTCAACTTTGCAGACCTTGTAAAACGATTGTACTGAATGATGGTGAATTTCATTCACTAACAGACAGTAAAGATGATGGCAGGTGTCATTTGCAATACTTGTGAACCTCTGGAATAGCTCAACACTCCCAAAAGTTAGAAAGTAAAATTATTTCTATAGACCACACATTTTCAATCTAATTTCTATCCAATAAAGTAACATGGTTTCCATAAACTTCAAGTCTTAAACCGACTAATAATAGACTCTGGAAAAAACTTAGGTAATATGGTAAATTAACACACCCATGCTCAGAACAAGTAACATGACAGGTCTAAAAGATTGTATATGTCATTCTAACATCCTTCAGCTCCCTTGAACTGAGGCACGGCACACTCTTGACCTTTAGCCACACCACTGGGGCTCAGAGGCAGGGCCTTCTGCCCCCTGCTTTCCTGCTCACAGCTCTGCTTCCCTGGGAGGACAAACTGGGGCAGACCCTATCACAGATGTTCCCATTTGCAAATTTCAGGGTGATTCTTTCCACAATCAGCATTTTCTCTGCTTTCCCACCCCATTCCTTCCACTTGTAATCAGTCCATTGTATTATTTGCTTACCTCTCTGCCACCTACCCTGACTCTAAGCTCCTCTGAAGGCAGGCTTTCTCTCTGATTCACCTCTGTAACTCTCTAGCCATTGCAGTTTTATATATTACAAATCTAATGCATGTTTGTAAAATAAAACACACTTGAATATTACAGGAGAATTAAAAAGGCAGTTATGTATTAGTAATTCCACATATTCTATAATGTCTTTAGCACCATACCAGAATACACAACGTTGGTTTCCTCATTTTAACCATATTGCACTAAAAGGAACAAATTTAAAGAAATCTGAGGATACTGAGCTAGATGATAGTCTCTCTAGGAGTGAGCCAGTGAGGTATTCAGACATTCATCCAACATTTCATAAGGTTAACATTTAACAATGTTAAGATAACATCCAATGTTTGTTTAGTCAACAAATAACCACTGAATACATTCTATATGCATGGCTCTCTGCCAGGTCCTGCAGAAATCAGAGTGTCCGGGAGATGCGATCTTAGCCCTCACAGAATCAGGTCACAGAATCAGTCCGATGGGAATGGAATATATTTTTGTAAATTAGTAGGAGCCTAGTCTGTATTTTATAAGCACAGAGCAAATATATTTAGAAACAGCACAGTCTGGGGTCCCAGGATTGTGAAGTACTTTTCAATAGGCTGCTTCTTTCAAAGCTTCATTGCCGCCTGAGACGTGGCAGGGAAAAGTGAGCCCCACAAGACTTGACTTGGAGCAATACTAAATGCCTGAAACAGGGAACAACTGTTCTGCTCAAAATAGTTCAAGCTCTTTCTCGTTATTTTATTCTGGAAAAGTGAACTGTAGCTAACAAGTCAAAATAAAAAAATCTTTTCCTCATAACTTTCCAGGAATAAATTTGCAATACAAACCAACAAAGGTAAATTAGTAAATTATCTATTACTGCACTTCTTAAGCATGTAAACCAAATTGTGACTTTTCTAGACAGAATATTGTTATATAGCATTGTTATGTAGCCGTATCTCCTGTTTTGCAGAGCAAGAAGAATCTTTTTATTTTACTTTAACTAAAAAATAAAAAACAAAAAAAACGCACCAATAAAAAGTACAGGTTGCTGAGAACTCATCTATGGACAGCTAATTTTGGACGCAGGAGCCAAGATCATGCGATAGAGAGAGGAAATTCTTTTCAATAAATGGTATTGGGAAAACTGGACAGCCACATACAAAAGAATGAAAGTAGACCATTATTTTACACCATACACAAAAATTAACTCAAAATAGATTAAAGACTTGAATGTAAGGCCTGAAACCATAAAAATCCTGGAAGAAAACATAAGCCGTATGCTGTTTGACATCAGTCTTAGCAGTATCTTTTTGAATGTCATATCTCCTCATGCAAAGGAAACAAAAGAAAAAAATGAACAAATGGGGCTATATCAAACCAAAAAGCTTCTGCATGGCAAAGGAAACCATCAACAAAACAAAGACAACCTACTAATTGAGAGAAGATATTTGCAAATCAAATAACCCATAAGGGTTAATATCCAAAATATGTAAAGAATTCATACAACTCAACAACAAAAAAACAAGCAACCTGATTAAAAAATGGGCAGAGGATCTGAACAGACATTTTTCCAAAGAGGATGTACAGATGGCCAACAGGCACATGAAAAGATGTTCAGTATGACTAATTATTAGGGAAATGCAAGTCAAAACCACAATGAGATATCACCTCATGCCTGTCAGAATGGCTATTATTAAAAACACAAGAAATAACAGGTGTTGGAGAGGATGTGGAGAAGAGGGAACCCTCATACACTGCTGCCAGGAATGTAGGCTGGTGCAGCCACTACAGGAAACACTATGGAGAGTCCTCAAAAAATTGAAAATAAAACTATCATATGATCCAACTATTCTGCTTCTGGGTATTTATCCAAAGAACATGAAAACACTAATCCAAAAAGATGTTCGCACCCCTGTGTTCCTTGCAGCATTATTCACAGGAGCTAAAACTTGGAAACAACCTAAGTGCTCATCAAGGGATGAATGGATAAAGAAGATGTGGTATATATACACAATGAAACACTACTCATCCATAAAAAAGATGAAATCTTGCCATTTGTGACAACGTGGATGGACCTGGAGGGTATTATGCTAAGCAAATTAAGTCGGAGGGTGAAAGTCAAATATGATTTCAGTCATATGTGGGAGACAAAACAACAACAAGCAAACACATAGATACAAAGAACAGATTTGTGTTACCAGAGGGGAAAAGGGTGGAGGGAGGGCAAAGTGTGTAAAATGGCACATGTGTATGGCGCCAACGGCAACTAGACTTTTGGTAGTGAGCATGATGTAGTCTACACAGAAGTTGAAATATAATGAAGTATACCTGAAATTTATATAATTTTATAAACCAATGTTACCTCAGTAAAAATATTAATTAGAAAACAAAGTACAGGCTGCTGAAGAAACTAGTGGATAGAACCAACTAAGTGACTTTTGTACAAAATAAAGAATTTGACAGAGTGTAAAAAGTAAAGAGGAGTTTGTCCAAACACTAAGTTGCTGGGGTTGCAAGGAACAGATCTTACCTAAATATGCATCTTTATTTTTTTTAATAGAATTTATTTTTTTAGAGCTGTTTTAGATTCACAGCAAAATTGAACAGAAGGTACTCAGGTTTCCCATTACCCTTGGCCCCCTCACATGTTTAGCCTCCCCATTATCAAAATCCCTCCCCAAAGTGGTACATTTGTTTCAATTGATGAACCCACTTTGACACGTTATTATCACCCAGAAGCCATAGTTTACATAAGAATTCACTCTTAGTGTTGTGCATTTCATGGGTTTGGCTACAGGTACAATGACACGTATCCACCATTATAGAGTCACACAGAATAGTTTCATTGCCCTAGAAATTTTCTGTGCTCCACTTATTTATCTCTCCCTCCCATCAACCCCTGGCAACCACTTATCTTTTTTATTGTCTCCATAATTTTGCCTTTTCCAGAATGTCGTATATTTGGAGTCATACAGTACACAGCCTTTCAAGATTGACTTCTTTCAGTTAGTAATACGCATTTAAGTTTCCTCCATATCTTTTCATGGCTTGGTAGTTCATTTCTTTTTAGTGCTGAATAATATTCCATTGTTTGGATGAAATAATATTCTATTGTCTGGACCACTCCATTTTTAATTTTTAAGTTGTTTTACCTTTGATGTTTTTTATAGCTTAATCTAGAGTTCATTGAGATAAATTCCTCCTGAATTCCTTTTCAAAATAAACTTTTGAGATAAATAAGATCTTTCGAGAGTAAAATCTTTGGCATCAGAATTGTTTTTCAGCACCTATTAACTGCATTTAGGAAATAGTCTTGAAGTCTTCAAACATGTTAAGCACTAAGGTAGCTTTGTAACTTCAAGTTAGCACCTCCCAAAAGTGCTAGTGTCTCTTACCTCCCCATCAGGTCACTAAAATATCTCAAAAGGCACACTCTTGAAGCTGAAATGAATGAGTTAGAGAAAAAATTTGAGATAAACTTTGCTAACTGCAGCTGTGCATACTCAGCATAATCAACTGTTGTTTAAAACTAACCAGGTCTTTGTGTTCCTCCTTAGTATATGAGTGAGCTTTTTTTACAAGGAAGTCAAGGTCCAGATATCAAGGAGAAGGAGATTCAGCCTCACGAGGCCAAACCCAAGCCAAGGATGAAAATCAGCCAGAAAATCCTGATGGTCAAGGGAAAAAGAGATTCAATCTTCAAGACCAAACACAGGCTGAAGACACCAACCAGCAAGGCTACCAGACATGCTACCAGACCTGAACCTAAAACCCCAGCACATATTCCTGCTCCCCTACGTAAAACCCCAGATAAAAACTCCTGCCTTTTTCCCTTCAAGGAGGTGGATTTGAGCTTTAACTCCCATCTCCTCATCTGGCTGTCTTTTGATAATAAACCTCTTTCTTTGCTACAAGCCTGACATTTTGACAATTTGGCCTTCCTGTGTGTCAGATAAACAAACCTGTGTTTGTGTTCAGTAACACTCTTATAGCTCATAAAGCAATTAATTGTTATCCCATGAGGCAAGGAAATAGTGGCACCAAGAGGCAAAGGAAAAGCAAGAGATTTGAATGTTTTCTTAATGCAATATATTTGAATAGACATTTCACCAACAAAGATATAGGAAGGGCACATTAAAGATGCTTAACATCATTAGTCATTAGGGAAATACACATTTAAACCATAAAGAGATACTACTATAGATCCATTAGAATAGCTGCAATCAAAAAGATTGGTAATACTAGGTGTGGGCAAGGATGTGAAGAAACTGGAACTATCATATGCATTGCCAGTGGGAATGTAAAATGGTACAGTAGCTTTGGAATACAGTTTGGTATTTTCTTTTTTTTTTTTTCCTCTTTTTTTTTCCCCAAACCCCCCCCCCCCCGCCCCCCGTACACAGTTGTATATCTTAGTTGCACGTCCTTCTAGTTGTGGGATGTGGGACACCGCCTCAACGTGGCCCGAGGAGCAGTGCCATGTCCACGCCCAGGATCCGAACCCTGGGCCGCCGCAGCGGAGCGCACAAACTTAACCACTCTGCCACAGAGCCGGCCCCGGTATTTTCTTAAGAAGGTAAACATACACCTAGACGCAGGAAGCATCTACCCACAACAAATGAAAATGTACGTCCACACAAAGACTTGTATACAAATGTTTACAGCAGCGTTATTCATAATGACCAAAAAAGGGGAAAAAATCCAAATGTCTATAAACTGGTGAATGGATAAACAAAGTGGGATATAACTGTACATTGACATACTACTCAGCAATAAAAATGAACTATGGACACAGGCAGTGACACAGATTAACCTCCAATGACACAGATTAACCTCAAAAACACTTTGTCAGTGAAAGAAGTTAGGCACAAAACCTTACATATTGTATGATTCTATTTAAATAAAATTTCTAGTAAAGGCAAATCTATAGACACAGAAAGCAGGTCAGTGATTGCCTGCGCCTGGGGTGTTAGTGAGGATTCACCATAAATGGGCACAAGAGACATTTTGGGTGTGATAGAAATATTCCAGGTCTGGATCATGGTGAGGATTGCACAACTATACAAATTTACTAAAATACTAAAAATCATTGAATTATATAATTATAAGGAGCAAATTTTATGCTATTTAAATTACACTTCAAAAATTTATCTCTAAAGGGGCAATAAAGCTTCTCCAATAGGTCTATACCTGAGAACAATATTCCCATAACAGACAAACGTCATTTGCAAACAAACTGAATCACCAGCAGGACTAAAGGAGGCAAAATTGCTGGAGTTGAGAAATATTTCTAGAAATGACCTCATTCACAAAAAAGTGAGAGTGGTGGCTATTCAGTTAAGATTATTTATTGTCTCCTAAGCTTCTTCCACTCACATGAATGTGATGGTTATATGTGGTCATCATGTAGGAGCCATTCGGTCAGAATTTGCAGTAATAGTACTAATGGAAACACGAACATGAGCAGGCTTCCAAGCAGTTTTCTCACTGATGTGCACAGGCAGGCCCATGTCTCTGCCTCTAAGCCCAGACTCTCCTTCCAAAGATGGTTTAATGAGTCAGTCATTGCTGAGCACAACTTAGAAGGGAAAGAGGGCGAGAAACGGCAGGAATTCCAACATAATTAAGCCAGATGCTTTCCTTTTAAATGATCATAATGAGCCCAGAGAAGATATTTTTGTCAACATTTATTCTATCCCCTACAATTTAAGCTATCATGTACTAGATACTATCAAAAAAGGCTAATTTATAATTTCAGAGATACTTAAAAGAGTCATTTGACTTTTGAGCAAATTCTTCTTCCAAAATAAAAGGAATTCATCCATTTTTTTAATTGACCATTTTCAACTGAAAGAAGCCAGTATTAATATATGAAAATTTAAATATCAAATGGAAAAGATACAAATATTCTGTAAGGGATATTCTGAGCTGAAAGTTCTAGCTTTGGACTGAGAATTGCTGTTCCATCGTGGCAGGATCTGACCCTGCTCTGTTCAGACAGCTGGGGAGGGACTGCTGGGTGAAGAGACTGGATACAGACTGAAAGAGTGGGAAACCTTGGATCAGCTATGGCCTGGTCCCCAGCCTCTATTGTGGTGCTTGGGACTATTTTTAGAAATGTTCTCAAGGGCTGCTTTCTGAATAAGCCAACTTCTGACCTCATTGTGGGTCAAATGATTCACATGATGATTTTTATAATTTGAAAAGAGAAGGCAGCACATCACATGGTCTAAATCAACATTTCTCAATAAAAGGGTTATGATCACCAATTACTATGTGAGTACATGTGTTTGTTGGGTAGAAGTGTTCCCACATACCAACAAGCAATTCTCGGACACCAGCTGGGTGTCCTACAATTCAACTCGATTCCAACACTATCTAACCAGAAAGAGCATCAGATTCCACAGGTTAAGGCCTCAGTCCCACAGACTGCCCTCCACTTCATATATCAATTCCAAGTCCAGGTTGTAGCTTATACTTCTGATGGACCAGCTCAAAATCAGAGGTTTGCATGACCTCCTCTTTGGGTTTGATTAACTGTTAGAGCAGCTCACAGAACTCAGAGAAGCATTTTACTTACTACATTACTGGTTCAAGGTAAAAAGACTTAACTCAGGAATAGCCAGGTGGGAAAGATGCATAAGGCAAGGTATGGGGAAAGGGTCCAGAACTTTCATGCTTTCTCTGAACACCACTCTCCCAGCACTTCCACGTATTCAGCAATTGTGAAGCTATCCAAACCCAGTCCTTTGGGCTTTTATGGAGGCTTTGTTACCTAGGCAGGATTGATTAAATCATTGGCCATTGGCAAGTGAACTCAATTGCCGATCCCCAGGCCCTCCCCAGAGGTCAGGAGCTGGGACTGAAAGGTCCAGTCCTCTGACCACATGATTGGTTCCTCTGGAAATCAGCCCCCATCCTGAGGTACAGTCCAAAAGTCACTTCATTAACATAACAAAAGAGACCGTGATCACTCTTATCACTTAGGAAATTCCAAGAGTTTTAGGAGCTCTGTGCCAGAAACAGAGACAAAGACCAAATAAATATTTCTTATTACAAACCACAATAGCACACTCAAGTTCTACATTGTGGATATATTGGGCTGGATAAGATGCTGTTGTGGAGGCTATCCTATGCAATGTAGGATGTTTAGCAGCATCCCTCGTCTCTACCCAGTAAACACCCATAGCACTCCTGCCCCAGTTAGACAACCAAAAATGTCCCCAGAAATTGACAAGTTACCCCTGGGAGCAAAACTGCCCCTAACTGAGAACTAATGGTTTAAATGATCAGTGTAAATGCTTTAAAGTATTCAAAAGATTGTGTAAGAACTTTGAGAAAGTATAATTTCTCTCACCATTGAATTGTCCAGATAACTATAAACCTGTTGATACTTAGAAAATGCAAAGTGAGTGTCTTGGAGAGTCAAGACATTTGCAAGAAAGAAAGTACGTTACTCCAGTTTTATCGCACCAACAAATTCCAGCATCAAGAACAGTGAATGAGGAAAATGACTTTGTTTTAAACATTCGAACTGCGAAAGTAGTGATTGATTTTACCACATGGCTGACCCTCATCTTTGCTAAACAAATTGCCTTTACCATGAAATATTAGGAACATGTCAAAAGATAAAAATCCAAAGTTTATACCCAAATTTTCATCACCACATTTTCCTGTAAAAGCCAACTGTATACAGAGACTGTCATTTAATTAAACTATCAAAGTGAGAAGAGACACAATGTGCTTACTTTTGATGAGCAATATTAGCTGACAGACATTAAAATTCTCTTCAATAAAGTGAATCAACATTCTGTTCTGATTGTGTCCTATTCACCTTGTTGGCAAGGGAGGGATCCCCAATTCTAAATAGTACAAGATTGTCAAATGGACAACACTGAACACTGGACAGATGAAATAGACAGCAGTGTATTAGTCACATACACTCACAGTATGGGGAGAAGGACATTGCACACCCAGCAGGACCACACTGAGGTTGCATTCAGGAATAGAACAAGCAGGGGCTGTGTGGGAAGGTTTTGTAGTAACAAGAGGGTAGGGTGACCCCTGGTTGTCACCTGAGGATGCGATTGGCTTTGAAAAACTTCATGGACTGGCAGGGAAGCAAAATCCTGTTAGGCTGAGGACCAGGTGGAATGCAGCTGTTCTGGCTGATGGAGAACTAGCCAGTGGGGGAGGCTTTCCTGCTAAGTGGGGCTGGGAGAGTTGCACATCTGGCAAGAAGAGGGGAACTCACAGTTAGCTCTTTGGTGCCCCACGAGGCGCAGAGATATTAAGGCAGCACATGGAATTTTAGGCCTTATAATACACCTACTGGGACAGTTGGAAGAGATTTATGATGGCTCACTCATCTGGAATGCAAAGAGAACAGCAAGTGGTAGGTATATATTTCCTGCATGAGTTAGCTGTGTTAAAGCTTTTCCAAACAGGAGTCTAATAGGGATAGATCTGAACTACTCCAAGCATTCTTTCAAGACTTTGAATCATAGAAACCGTACTGAGTACGGTGCGCACTGCTCAGCACTGCAGGGAGCTATAAAGGAAGAAGAACACACAGCCCTTCCCTTGAAGTAGCTCATGTCCACATCACCAGAATGTCCTGCACTGATTTCAGTGTACCTGTGGGGCTTTTCCACATGGATCATTGCACAAAGGAGAAACTAGGGTGATGCCATGAACTGCAATATTCCGTGTCTGTGAACAGGCAGACCCCATGCGAAGGTGAGCTTTGGCCTTTCTCCTGCCTTAGGAACTCAAGTAGAAAGCCAAATCATAGGGGGCCGACTCGGTGGCGGAGTGATTAAGTTCACGGGCTCCGCTGCTGCGGCCCAGGGTTCGGATCCTGGGCGCGGACATGGCACCGCTCATCAGGCCACGTTGAGGCAGTATCCCACATCCCACAACTAGACGGACCTGCAACTAAGATATACAACTATGTACCAGGAGGGGCGGGGGTGGGAAATAAAGCAGACAAAAAAAAAAAAAAACATTGGCAACAGTTGTTAGCCTAGGTGCCAATCTTTAAAAAAAAAAAAAAAAGAAAGAAAGAAAGCCAAATCCTGAAATGCTGTAATGAGACAATAACTTTCTGTGACGACCCTGGACCACCAAAGAGTCTTCTCCAAAATAATTGTAACATTTATTTTATTTCTACAAGTTCTGATCTGCAAACCAGGAAGCTAATGCATGTCTGAGACACGGTTTGAGGCAAATAAAAATTTGATCTGGAGTCAGAGCTCTGGGTTTGAAAACTTTCTCCTTTACTTTCTAGCTATGTGAGCTTAGAAAAGGCTCTTAGCCACCCAGAGCCTGTGACCTTGTCTCTCTAATGGGGTCATTGAGGGCATTATATGTGAAAGGAACTAGGATTCTGTCTGATACATAGTAGATGATTCTACTAACCTATCCATCCATCCATATACCAGATACAAAATAGTAAGAATCCAGGTCTATATCAAAGTCAATTCAAGTAAAACAATAACAGTAGCAGCAAAACACAACAGATGCAGTTCTATAAAAGGTACAGACATCCTGTCAGGTGGAGAAGGGAGGCATGCCAGGGAGGATGAAGTTGTCGGTATTAAAATTTGGTCCCTGTGTCATGTTCGATATAAACACTTTAAATTGCCAACTCCAGCATTATTTCCTCACTTGAATCTAAATAAGTTGCATAAGAGTCCTAAACTAACTCAACATCTAGGGGCCTCTCTATTGCTTTAGCATTAACTGGGGATTTATCTTACAGCCCTGAATCATAAATTGGGAAGAACTCTGAAACAGTATTTAATTCCTAGCCTATGTGACAGAGATCTCATGACATGCTGGTCACTGACACTGAAAGTGAAAAAGTCACAAAAGACTGCTTTCTTGAGAAATTCAGATTAGTGAAGCTGGAGTTATATTTACGATATAGCCCATAAGTTAATAAGTCTTTTAAATTATATACTTTATTTCCTGAAATGGGAGGCGGGCACAGGAGAGGGTGTGTGTGTGGGGGGGGGGGGGGGGGGTTTGTGTTTGCTGTTAGGTTGATAGGGAAGTAAAAGGACTAGCTCTGGCCATGGCTGAGCAAACTTCCATCTTGTCTGATTTTCTCTATAAATAAGTGAGAAAAACCTGGACCTTCACTAGAAGCTGGGTGTCAATGTATGTTATTAATATTTATGGCTCCTTCTCAAAAAGTTCTGGAATCTACCCTTGACTACTGGGAAAACCAATGAACCTCAAGTTTTGTATAACCTATTATATTTTTCAAAGCACTGTCACTCCTATTACCTCATTTGATCCTGTCCAACCTACTTTAGTCTCCTCAAAGAATAAACTACCCACCCGCAGAGAAAGGAAGAGGAGAGAGGCTCCTGGCAACTCCTCCAGCACAGAAAGGTCTTACTGCTGTGGATGTGCTGAAAGGCAAAGGACCTCCCAGCCGTCCCCCAGCCTCAGATCCTCCCATTCAGGGGGTTTAATAGTGACTGTTGGATGTCTTGCTTTGGTCCTCCCTTTTCCTCTTAGGCAGGCAGGGAGCCACAAAGCCACCAGCTCAAGGTCACCTGCAGAGTGTTTCTTCTCCTCCCCCTGCCTAGAGCCCAGTGGAAAACTACAGGGAACAGAAGATAGTGTACGTGTGCAGCCGTGAAAGAACTAGGATTCTGAAAATCTGTTCCCTTCACTCCTTGCCCTACTTGTTAAGATTTGGGGGAAGGGTGTTAAGAATGGAGATCGTGGAGATTTAAAGAAAGTGTGAGAGAGCTGAAGTTCTCCAGTCTCTCTAAAACCCAGGTATTGTTCTTGGCATTCCTGCTAACTGGGAAATTAAACAGCTCAAAGGTCATTAGCAATGAGGAATTTCAACAGAATATCACTGTTGGTGGTAGAATAGGCAACTCGCAGTTATGGAAGACAACCTGAGGGTCCACACTTTTGGTGTGGCTGAATTTGGTCAGTATGGTCACCATATCACACACGGAAGCAATGTTTGTTGATGGGTCGAATGACTCTAGGTGACAAGATGCCAGCACTTCTCCACCAGCTGCTGACCATACTGAACACTCACTTATAAACCATGATCATAGACACATATATTCCCTTTTCACGGGAATAGTCCCAGTGAATTTTGAGAACTAAGGAGGATGTCCTCCTCAAACACACACACATACACACATGAGCAAGCACACTTAAGACTTAAGTCTGGGCACCAGACAATATGGAAAGTGATGTTTGATGCACCCATATGGGCCCACAGGAGATGAGACCCAGAAGTTCCAAATTCTGATCCTCACGCAGTGATCTGGGTTGGTCAGCATCCAGCCAATCGTTTTTCAGTCTTCTTATACTCCTACCCAACTGTGCAGCCTTAGCATGATACAACAGATGATTTATTTAGCTCTGATTCTAAGACTCTTAGGTATGCAGAGAGTATCATGATTGTAGTGTACTAAATAACAATTGTTATGTCAAAGGGAGAGTACATCTTTTGTGAAATAGCTTTTTTTTTCCCCCAAGGAAGATTCACTCTGAGCTAACATCTGTAGCCAATCTCTCTGTTTTATATGTGGCTCACTGAGACAGCATGGCTGACAAGCGGTGTAGGTTCACACCTGGAATCTGAACCTGTGAACCCAGGCCGCCAAAGTGGAGCACACTGAACTTAACCACTATTGTCCTGGGCTGGCCCCAATACCATTTTTTTTAACTTAAGAAAACTGAAATAAAGGCCATACACCTTTATGTAAATAGCGTAGTTGGACACACAGCTGTCCTTTCAGCAACACTCAAAGATGAGACTAACAACATTTTCAGTAGCATTAGCTGAAATGCATACAGGTGTGTGTGTGGGTATATGTGTGTGTATTATACTGTGGAAAACCCAGACAGTAATGTGACATAGTGGAAAAAACAGTGGAGTCGGAATCAAGACAAGTGGATTTTAATCCCAGCTCCTCTGCTAACCACACATTCAACCTTGGAGAATTGCTTACCCTCGCCAATCCTTGGTTTCTTCATTTCTCAGAGTAGATGTGGTGCTGATTCACTTCCAAAGTCCCTTCCAGCTGTAAAATGCTGGTTCTGGGTTGTTCACCTTGGGCACATCTTTATTTAATCCAATTAAAGCACATTATGCTTACTTGCCTAGATTAAACAAAATGGATCTCCCTTGATATAGGCAAACTGGATGTTTTCAACAATCTTACAGAAAGCAAAACCCTGCTTGCTAGTTGGGAGAAGAAGCATACTGATGCAAGAAGATTGAGGACTGCAAGATTCAAGCGAGTTCTATTCTTCCTCACACTCTCAGGAGGAAGTATCTCATGGGACAGAAATTTTTGTTTCATCCTCCTCTTAATGGTATTTTGCACTTGAGCACTTAGTCACACAAATCCATAATATGTCTTATCATGTTTTGAAAATTGGTATCTTTCTCAATTGAGTTATTACCACAGAACTTAGAAGGAAAGATTGTAATTCATTGTTGTGTGTGTGTGTGTATGTGTGTGTGTGTGTGTAAAAAGAAAGAAAAGAGAAAGAGGACAAAGAATGAAGGAAGTGCTAATTACTGATAATTTGTGTAGAAAGCACGCCACGACTTTGATGATCCATTTAGTTGTGTGTGATCATAGCGTCCCTGACTCCTGTATAAATGAGAGCTGACAGAATCTCTATCCTCTATAAATACACCCTAATAGACCCACAGCAAAGGCAAGGCTTTATTTGGTTGTCCTCGAATCAAAATGTTATATTGCACACAAAAGCAATAGATATGAATAACTTTTCAGTGATTTCCAAAAATGTAGCCCTTAAACTTGTGTTTCTTTAAGAAAAATCTGAAATTCTCATATAACAATCTTCCTGTATCACATATTCAGCTCTTGCCTTCTAATGCCTCAAGGGCTAGTGGGAAAACCATTTATGATTTTTTCCAAAAAATGAGAGAGAGTATTCTATCATTCCATGTACATTCTGCCCTCATGCTTCTACATTTCACAGACTGGGATAAACCCCTAATGTTAAAAAAATAGGAACATTTTTGTTAGATTGATAGGATGAATAAACATTAAAAGAAATCCCATTTTAAAATAAAATTTTCTCCAAAATTTGATCTAGATTTTACCATTATCTCTCTTTCATGAAACAGAGAAATCGTCTAATTCAAACAAATTTACTGCTGGGGCTTAAAATTTTAGGCTTTCAATATAACTACCTCTAATTTTGTTACTGATACCATCACAGCATAATTTAGCACAGGAAAAGTCTTATAAAAGTTTAACATTATCAAAGCCAATATATCAAAAGATTGTTTTCTCTGAACCCATTGCTTTTTGTTTTTGTAATAGGGAGATTTTTATTTTTAACCCAAATTCAAAACAATAATTTTCAACAAAGACTCAATTCAAACCAGTTCCATAAAATGCACATTTTATTCTGTATCATGAAAAAATATTCACATTTAAATAAAGTGTGAAAAAAATCAAAGTTAATCCTCCCTGATGAAATAACAGTTTATTGTGCTGAAACCCAGAATTCTTTTGGGTTAGAAACTTCCACCTGCCAATTCACTTTTTAAAATGACTATTTCTTGAGAACCAATTTTAAATAAAGTGATAATCACCACAAACTTCCCAGAAGCAATCAGACTTCGATCACAAGTATTCCAGAATTGATCCAAAAGTCACAGAGTTTAAATACTTGCACACATCCTCTCGGCAATCAGGTGATAGGTCGACAGTACATACAAAATTTCTATATTACACGTCACAATACCTGTGTTTAAGTAGAAAAAATGATCTGCTAAGCATGAATTAGATTTTGAAAAGAGCAAACAACTACTGCTTAGCACAATGCTATTAAAAACATCACATAAAATTTTCACATTGTTTCCTTGGCCAATATATGAATCAATTGTTTCCAGTGAATTAACCCTTATAGACAGAGGCATTTTTAATACCCCACATTCTCACAAATATGGTTGCAGAGGCAAAAACATTTACGAATTTGCAAAAGTAAATTCCCATGGTAACAGTGTTATTGTCAAGAATTTGCGTTATAGTATACAAAATGCTGCAACTAGTGTAAACAAAGTCACTAGAACATTGAGTACAAAGAAATCTACAGTTTTCAATATACCATAAATATGCACATTTTAATTTGTGTTGTCTGAGTATCAAGCACTTCTAAGAGTCATTGCTTTTTCAATAAACTATAATGGATGTTTCAGGGTAGAAATGGTTCTAAACTTATTTCCAATTTCAATATGGTAACAATCAGTTAGTTCCTGATATGAAACTCATGTTCTGTCTTGCTTTAACTGTAAATAGGTTCCAGGGTGGAAAATGACTGCTCAGTGGAAGATGCCAGTGCCGCCAACCAAAATGAAATGTAAACAAACACTACATTTATACCTTCTCTGAAAAAGAATCTCAAAAATCACAACATGAAACATTCCCGCAGAGATCATAAAACAATCCTAGCCACTATTTTTCTAGATACGGTATGTGTTAAATAGTCTTTATTTTAATGAAAGTACATTCCGCTTTTGTATAAACTGACAATGCATAGCTGTGACAAAGTACGTCAATGTGAAAGACTTAGGTCTGTGAAACTTTCTTTGATATGAAATTCCTAATGACTCTTTGTTGTGCTTTTGCATAGTTTGCTAGCTGTTCTTCCTATTTACTCAATCTTGGCCTCATCAGGATTCTTTCCCACCATACTTTGGTTGGAGAAAGTTGAGGAGCAAAGGAGGGATCGATGATACCAATAGCGCTGTGATCAACAACAATCCTGATGCTGCTTTAGTGACAAAGTCCAGTCTCCCTTACTCAATAGAGAGTCTGCCCATGGAAGGAAGAGGTTAAACTTTATGTTATCAAAGGTGATTTAGCAGAGCAGGAGGATAAAATATTTGACAATGAATTACTTAAATAGTTACTGTGAATACTCAATCTGGTTTATTCAGCATTTGTGTGGATATTTTGGCCTTGACTGGTCTGGTCATTCAACCGTCAGTGATTCTGCAGTGAGTGAGAGAGTGGTCAGATCTTCTTGGCTTTATCCCATGAAGATATAGCCCAACCAGCCAAGTGCTTACAGGCCTGGGCTTCCAGGTCAGAACTAGAGGTTCTAAACTCATTTGGTGGGGGAGCACTCATTTATATATACATAGTTTTCTTTAAAGCCCCCAAACTTAACAAGCTTTCAAACTGCTTCCTAAGGTTTCATTAAAATCTTAACAATGGTTATGGCAACGTGTTATCTCAAAAATAAGCAAATAAGTAAAAGCTATTAAAAAGCATCACATACAGAAAACACATTAAGAGGAAGTACCACTATCCCTGTCCTCTCTTCCCTTTCTGTAAGTCATAACTCTGGCCAAAAGCTGCATTTTTTGGTCAATTGTTGTTTGACCAAGTCACTTTAGAAGTAGTACAAGTCATGACCTCATTTAAATAATAATGTAGTAATAACATAAAAGCCAGGGACAAAAGTGAGCTAACTATAAAAAACTTTGTATAGTGTCAGTGGGGTCCTTCACAGTCATGCAAAAAGTAGAGTGGTCTTTCCCATGGTTATCTCTGTCTACGTTATTATCAAAGTGAAAAAAAGATGGTTTGGGGTGACGATCCCAGAATGTAATGTTGCAACACCTTGTCTTTATTCCTTACCTTATAAGACATTAGCTTAAAAAGACCTCACAGTAGAACAAATATATCACATTCAGAAAATTAACATTTTTTTCATTAGAGAAAATTATTTGAACTCTCTGAAGTAAATATACATACAATGGGCTTACTAAATTTGGAAATAACACAAATTGCCATTCTAAACCAAAATAGTTCATTTGGATAATGCATTTAACAGTGATTTGGCCAAGAAGCCAATGTCACTGTAATCAATAAAAAGATCTGCATAATCTACTTAAAACTTAGTGGATCAAAAAGTAAATTTTAAAGATAAAATCTTTCTGGAGTCTCACCCAAATCCTAATATTAAAAATGAAGAGAAATTATAGAAAAACTCCTGTATGTCTCTCGCTTTCTTTGACTATCTTGCATTACCTCTTGAGGTTAAAATTCAATTGGAAAAGGATATGTTGATACCAGTGACTATAACTTGCCTCTTACTTACAAACACATTTTGCAATTTACCCCCACTGATGCCTCTCTTTTGGGAGAAGAGAAGGAAAATTCCATTATTGGGATAGGGCACCTTGTGCTGAACAGTTATGACCAACTCCTGTCATTTGCTCTAACCTACCATGAAAAATCAAGCATTTACATTTATATAATAAAGTGAAATTATAAAAAATTATTTTAATTTCAGGAATCTTTAAAAGTACTTATCTTGAAAGACTTGGAATTTGGGGTTGGCGTAGATAGCCCTTGCAATGTCGGTAATTCTATAAGATGAAGTTTTCTCTTTAGGGTCTGACTCCTGTGTTAGAATCTCAACTTTACCACTCAGTAGCTATGCTATCCTGACAAGTTCCTAATCTATTCCTTCATAGAGCTGTTGCAAAAATTAAGTATGATAATCTAAATAAAGTGCTTAGTATAGTATAAATAGGGAGTGAGCGCTCAATAAAAATAAACTTAGTTAATTTATATAACTTCTAAGCCTGAAGGTAAAGAAGACTTCCGCTCAGGCTTCTCTCAACCTTTGCCTTCATCATCTTCCTGATTCCCAGTCCAAATCCTCAATGGTCCTGACTCCCAGAAGTGTCCAAACACACTGGTATCATAAAAATTAAAGGATAGAAAATCTAAAGTTCGAATACAGAGCAATACTCTTAGAACACGTGGCACATAGTAGACATTAAAAAAATTCTAGCTCATGTCCCCCTTCCCTACATAACACGACTCAGAATTTTAATTAGAATCTAGGACCAACTACAAATTCTAGTACCATTTTAAAAGTATGTCAACATAGATGTTGCCCTATTTCCTCTTTACTTAAATAATTTCTCAATTAAACACACCGAAACTCCATCATGCAGTTTCATAAATTTAAATACGCTACAAAAGATGAAAAATTAGCTGTCTCCCTCTACACAGAAGATAATTTGTTTGGGGTGTGTGTGTGTGTGTGTGTACACCCCCAGGGTTTTGAGAGGTGGAGAAGGACAAGGAAGACGTGGTAGTGGAACTCCATAGTGCGTCAGTGGCTTTGGGACTTAGGGAGGAGATTTTCTGCCTCACTGGATGGCTGAGAACTAATTATTTTATATGAAATGCTTTGAAGATTTAACTTATTGCCAACAATTAACACTGGCATTTTTTAACAAATTGATTTACTGGATACAATTAGGCATTGTAATTCTATTAATTACTTTGTTAACAAAGAGTGTTCTTTTTTTAGAACTTCTTATCTTCCCATACTTTATGGCCCTGAACCGATTTTCACTATAATAACATTTGGAAATATTACCAGATATTTTTAAAATTATGGGAATTATGAATTAAATTTTCTAACAGGAAAACAAAGTGAAGATCAAATTTATAATTTCGTAAATGTTTATCTTCACTATTTCCAAGGTAGAAAAGGACCTGAGGTCAAAAATAATTTTCATTTTTAAGTTTTTTTTTTTTATGTTTTGGAGTTTTGGGAAAAAGGAATCAAGAATAGAAAACAAAACCACTGAAATTCAGAGTAAGCGTTTGATCCTAATATAAGAAAAGTCTGTTGATTTTTAAACGTTCAACATACTGAATAACTCACATTGCCAGTGTGAGAAATACTAGCAAAGTCACTATTTTTAGCATCTAAATCTGTAGTTCTAGAAATACTCTAAATGAGAAAAGTTGGGTCAAATCTGGGAGATAAAAGACCTGTAAATTTGTGAAAAATTAACAGATACCTTTGCAGAAAGAAACGGTGAATGGCAAATGCCAAAAAGAAAGAATCCAAGTATTGATTAATATTAAGCTTGTGGGAGAGGAGTCTGTGAAAATAAAGTTAGAGAAAAATATTTTATAGAAGATCTGAATTTCACAGGAAAGCAGTGTGAAAAACCTGAACATCTATCTCTTTTAATGAGAGTGGTTCTGAGGCTTCATTTTAAAACTGCAGTTTTCACAATTCATGTGGGTATATAAACATCTCACATAAGCGCTCTCTTACTTAAGGATGAGAAAAGCTGATACTAAAGAAGAATGCGTGCAACGTTGATGTGATTGAATTTATTGCTTGCTTAGGTCCTGGGGCTGCATTAAGTTTAGTAATTCACGTTATTTAAAGATTGACACTTGGAAATGCATCTGAATGTGTCCTTTTGTTTGGCCTCGTGATGTGCCAGTGAGAAAAAGAGGCTATAACTGCAGAAACGTGGATGTTATGATTCTGTTTCTGTTCAAATGCTTGTCATTGCCACAGCCACATTTTCTTTTTTTTTGATGACTTAGACAAATCTTCTCAATGGGACGGCTGCACATATTTAGTTACACAGAGCAGTCAATAAAAGTAGTATAAAGCAATGTACACCAGTAAAGATAAGAGAAGGCAATAAAAAAAATATTTTATATAAACTCACCAGAGTTGATCTGATTGCACCCATAAGAATTGCCAATGACCATGCTTAGATGTCCAGGTGTCTAAATTGCAACCTCCATTATGCTCCGCTATATAGATTTGTTCCACACATGGAAATGCAAATTCTGATTTGGTCTCTCTGTAGCCTGGCACCACTGACCTGACTTACTCTGAATTTTCAGTGGTTTTATTTAAAACCTGACTCTGTTTTTGCTCTGATTGCATAGCCCCACGTACATGATGTCTTGATGTGCTTTCCTGGACTAAGATAAGATGAATATTTCCTATAATGTCAAGTGGATCTCTATCAATGCTCTAAAAATATAATAAATTTCATGCCATAGTTGTAAGAGTTTTTATTACCTAAGCTTCTAACAACATTTAGGCCATAAGTACAAAGCTTACACTGAGAGTGAACTGATTGAAAATATTTATTTACATATGTGTAGATGCATATGTAATGCAACTGTGAGTTGGAAGGCCACCAGCCTATCATAGTGGATGAAAATATGAATGTTACTGACCATTTAGCAAATAGACAGGATTACAATGGACACTAAAAAGCTATGATCATTGATGATGGATCCCCTTAAACCCCCTTTAATTCTTCTTCTCGAGTATATCAGGCATTAGAAAATCAGGGAAGATTAGAAAACCCTGTAAGAGATCTAAATACCTCTTGTCACATGAAATGTTCCCCTTTGTTTCTATGTCTTGTTATTTTCTTTACCCAAAGGGTCACAGCAAATGTAGCGAGTGCAGGCTTAAGTATACACCTCAGGATACAAGGCTCTCTTTGCAGAATGAACAAATATTAGCAAAAGAATCTCATTTTCAAGAATAAAATGTTTACATGCTAGAGAAATGGCTTCCTTGCATTATCAATATTCTAATATTACTAATTCCTTGAATTATCAATATTACTAATTACAAC
Source organism: Equus quagga (assembly GCF_021613505.1). Classification (NCBI taxonomy): domain Eukaryota; kingdom Metazoa; phylum Chordata; class Mammalia; order Perissodactyla; family Equidae; genus Equus; species Equus quagga. The sequence continues at coordinate 8,869,416 of NC_060286.1, forward strand.
TTCTTAAATTAAAATACTCTCACTTAGGACACAATAACATGAGCGATTTTTCAATGTCATTCAAAGGATTTTCCTTTTTCTAACCTGTTTTTTTTCCAGTTCAAGAGATACACTGAAAAATCGATTGGTCATTGGAAAGGATTCTTTTACACTTAAGAATTTTGTTACAAGAACATCTGCCCATGTGGAGCCATATATCTTGAGTGTCATGATTATTTTAATACAAAAACTTGAAAGATGAACTGCTCTCTACCCAGAATACTCACCAATTTGTTCATTTTCTCTCACTGAGAACTGAGAATTTCTGCTGAGCATTATGATTAAACGGAATAAGAACAATCATAAAATTCATGTCTTTCTATCTGCTTTCTCTCTTCCTCCCCCCAAAAGACCTTCATTCTTTCTATGCTTATTTGATTAGTAGTTCCAAATTTCTAGATGATTTTCAAGTCTTACGCTTACATGCCATGACTAACAATTATTTAGCCACTTACGCCTTTCTCCACCAATCTCTGACCAGAAAAATCTCCTCTAAAACGTAGAAGAATGTTTAGAGAGCACATCTCAGCTGATCTCCCATGAAAGGAAGAAAAACATGATAATTTGTCTTATAATGTGATTTTCATCTGAGAGAAAGGATGGTTTTCCACTGACCTAACATCGTCTAGATGTAAGAAGGGAGCAGCTCTTATCTGTATTTTATTATTTATGGGTAGGGAAATTGGAGCCCAGGACACACCAAACAACAGTTAACTTGCCTGAAGTTACACTGCAATTGTGGCAAAGCTAGATTCAAAATCCGAGACAGAGCTCAGAGACTCATCCTAGAGTGCTTTCCAGAAGAGTGTTCTTTCTTCTGTTCCTTTCTGTCAAGATCACAAGAGAAATACTCTTGTATGTAACAAAGTATTGAAACACAGCATTCAGATAATTACAAAACATCATAAAGTTATCCATGTATGACATGTACATTCTAGGCAAATTTTCTCATTACCTACATAAAATTTTGGAAAAGACACTCAGATAAAATAGTTTAAAAGATAAAAATTATACAAGATACTAGAATTCATTAGGAATATGACAAATAATTTCACTACGACCCGCCACCGCACACTTGAAAAACAGTCACTGCTCTGAAGATTCATTAAAAAAAAGTTTTCTAAAAGAATTTAGTTATTTAAAATAGAACACAAATGGGCCAAATCTCACAGGTGAAAAGAATCGCCTTAAATTTAAAGGAAGCTGTGATTTGCATTTGGGCTCCAAGAAGATTAATTTTCAAAATGGCACTTTAGTTAGTGGTCATAATTAATATTTCTATTAAAGTGCTGGGTACTCCAGGAGTACATATTTATTCTTAGGAGCACTTTAAAACCCCAAATTTTCTAATTCTCTTGCTCTGATCCACGCAATTTTTTTTAACTGAATACTTAGGACATTTGTACTCCTAAACGTAATGTGCAATGAAACCAGTGTCATAATAGAAATTTTCCATTTTAACAATGAAGGATGTGTCTCTGTTCAACGTCTATGTCTGAACCATTCTAAGTACTATTTGTGTCGATGTGGAACACTAGTAGCTTTGGTATTGTCATCTGCCTTTTGTGAGCCTATTTGCCTTTATCATAAGCTCCTCTATCTGCTAGATCCAATTTAATGCAACAATATCCTAAAACAGACTGATAGAACTTGCTGTTATGATGCACAGCTCATATTTGCACTTTTGTTTGGCTTTTGCTGTTACGTTACAACCACCTGTCCAGGGTACAGCATCTGATCTTATATATTATCATTGAAAAATATTGAAGGTATATAAGTTGCTTTGGAAAATGTTTGGATTTTAAATACATATCTATTTACTCCTATTATTACATTATTCAGAAATATAATAAAAATTTTATTCTGGATGCACCAAGAGCATCTATACAGTGTAAGAATAAAACATGCAGTCATCTGGTCCCCCAAAGAGAATCTACTGTCTATGTGCTGGTTGAGGCAGCACAGAACACGATTGTATTGTTATTGCACATATTAAAGCAAGTGCTCACCCTTCATCCAAATCTAAGTTCATCTGGTAAGAATTACAGAATCTGGGAACCTAAAGGATTACTCTATATACAATGTTTGCTGAACACATGCATTCCTGCTGAAAACAGCAGAGTGCATTCAGCACCTCAACATGTCATGCACACAGGAACAGAGGCAGCTGGAAAAGAATACCGTGATAACTGCACCAGAAATAAGCAATTGATACTTTTCCCGCTTTGTGACAACTTGGAGTAGTTCAAAACCGTATGTTCCTTTCCCATACATGTGAACAATATTGTAGGTCGGTTAGGTGAAAGTGCATCAATGTCATAACATTTGCACCACTCCGAAGCAAAGGCATGGACTGCAGCTTCAAACTGCCCTGCTGTTTCACAGTCATTCTCTTACAGCTTTACACCAACTGTCATTTTTGAAGCACATGGCTAAAGTTAAACTGACCATTTCTGTACTCAGATTATTTTTACCGTTCATTCCCCTTTAAAAGCTTAGCTAAGCTTGTCTCATACATGGTTAAATAGAAAAATACCCTGAAATTCAATAAACGTCAGAGGTCAAGAAAAAGGTACCACCCTCCCCTTGAAAGCAACCAAGTCCCAATTTCAAGGCTGTTTCCTTACACCACGGTTACCTCGTTGTCTTGTGCCTGGGGTTGGTAGATATCATGGCACGGCATGGAGACATGCTCCCTGAAAACTTCCATTATGGGTAATGGAAGTTATGGGCACAAAGAAAGGAAAATGGAACCCATGGCTCATAACATCTGTTCTGAGACTCCCGGATTAAAGAGGCACATCTTGTGGGCACGTGAGGAAGTTCTAAGAGAAATCGTAAAATATCAACTGTTTTTATAAATTACTTTGCACTTCTCCAATCTGATTGTGATAACTTGTCTTTCAGTTCTGGTGATTTTGTTTGGGTATGCTGGGAGATAGAAAAGCTCATAAAAATGGGTACAGTAGATCAAAACACCTACTTTGATTTTGCTATCATCTTGCATATGTTGTTAACATACATGTACAGATGGTTGACTAATGTACAAATTACTGGTATACATTTTCAACTTGATGCAAACGTTAACTGCCCTGCTCCCACTATTAAATGTCATGCATGCACCAGTTTAAAAGTATGCCTCTCTGGTCGACTTCATAAAATATACTTGAGTCAAAAGAAATAAATTCTTCTTGGTTTTTACAAAGGAATGTGTATCTTATTCTCAATACGTATCACTTAAGGGACTAGCTATACACAACTCTTTGTGACTTTTTTTTTAGTCGATAATAGGCACTTTCTAAGAATGGATTTGTGACCCAAAAGACTCTGAAATTCGGTCTTTAGTACCCCCTTTCCTAAGTGGATCTGCCTGAGCCACAGTAGGCTATAGAAACAACTCTGCAGAAGTCCAGCAGTAGACCTGTGTGCAAAAAAGCTTTAGAAAATTGTAACCAGAATAAAATTATAGAAAAGCAGTTATCTGAGTTGAACAACTTAACTTCTTAGTTGTTTTTTTATAGCCATATTTCAGGTGTTATCTCTACAAACAGTAAGAAGCATGTGTGAACAATTTCACACCCGTGTTTCATTCTTTCTAAGTTACGATATGCTACAAAAACTTGTCTTTCTGTTTAACATTCTTTTTTAATTTTAGACCATTATACTTAAAAGTTTGAAATGATTACTTAATTTTTTCTTGTTTGTGTTTCTTTGCTAAAAGCCTTTCAACGTCACCCTTGAACAAGTTTCAAAAACACAAATTTAGAACATTCAACACCTTTGGAAAATCAGCATCTCTAACAAGAATTGTTAAAAGGCCCTTTTACCCTGTGGTGCAGGATTTCTATAATAATACACACTATGTTAATAGTTTAGTATTTGTGGGATGGATATAATCAGCTTACAAGATGGTAGCTGTTCTCCAAGACGGAGGGAGTAGGGATATCCTTATGTAAGAGTTAATGATTACTATCTAAGTATAATGTTAAAAAAGAGGAGGTATAGTTGAGCGAAAATGCAATTCATGCACAAAACCCATAGCAATAAATTTTCAATATCCCACACTGCTATCTGACTTAGGCAACAAAACAGTCATTTAAATGGAGCAAATGCCACCTGTTGAGGAAAATAACCTAAGTTACAAAAAAATACCCTATGGAAAGAGATCATAAAATGGTACTAACAGTTTAAAAGGTTGAACTCCTCCTTGGCATTCATCTATAATTCTAACTTAAAGAACAGTGAGGAATGAGAGCTCGATATACTCAGCCTGAGATCAAATTTGTCATGGCAACATTGGCAGGTTGGACCCTGATTCTTCAAATATTACATTGCCTTGGTTAACAAAAATCATACTTTTTTTTAAAATTATAGAATAGAGATTATAAATAAATGTAAAGAGTGCATGCAGTCAACTGCATAATATACAAGCAATATCTATGTTTTTAATAATCATCTTCTTTGGCAGGCCAGAATCCAGCTGGACATGCAATATTTACATATCAAAATCCGTAATGTGTTCATCATATTGAAAGCAAGTGAAAATATATATATGTATATACTGTATATACACACATATGTATATAGATGTATATACTGTTTTTAATATATTAACAAATATATATGTATATATATTAAAAGTGGATTTCCTCTTTGTCAGATTCAGGTGACTCAGGCCTCGAAACACTAAAAATATCCTGACATGGTATTTGGGGAGGTACTGGGAGCGGCATTTGGGATTTGGGAGAAGAGGTCTGGGGCGTGCTTTTTTCTGAGAGTATTTTTAAAATTTCTGCCACCTGCTTCTCCAGGGCAGTCATTCTGCAGCTCAGCAGCTGGATGTCCTCTTTGAGTTCATGTTTGACCTCCTGCAGTGTGGTCTGTAAGGCCTGCTCGGGGATGGGATAAAAGGGGTGCTTGGCATCAGCCTGAATGGGGCTGTGCTCCAACGGACTTCGCGCCTCCCCAGCCTTATCCAAACGAAGGTCACTTTTTGTAATCCCACTGTCACAAGAATCTGTTTTCCTTAATGGGTTTTTGGTCACACTGTTCTCAGAATCGCTGCCCTTGGGGTCCTCTGACAGTAGCCCCATCGACTCGGCTTTAGTGACATTATTCCAGTCTTCCTTCTTCTCCTCAGGGGCTCCCATAGTATTCTTGAGTTGCAGCCACCCCTTCCCATTTCCATTCTTCATTCTGATGGGGCTGTTCACTTTGAGACATTTGGGATCAGCACCGCCATTGGGCTTGAGTTCCATGGCATCACGGTTGTTTTGCTTGAGGGACTCACTGGTTTTCACGTAGGCCAGAGATGTCTGAATAGGTGTGATCTGTGACACGGTGACCACACTGGTGCCCGTGATGGAGGCTCCATTCTGTAAGGAGCGGCTTTCCACCTGGAGCTGGTTCCGCTCGGGGTCACTCTGTGTTGACCCCTGATTCCGTAGTTCCTTCTGCTGTTTGAACTTCTGGAAGAGCTTTCTGACCGGATGGTCCACGGGGATGCTGAGAGTGACCTCATTCTTCTGCCTGAGACGTTCCTCCTCCTCCTTCTTCACATCACTGATTTTACGGAAAATGATCTGTGGAGGAGGAGAGATATTGAAAAACGTAATTATAAAAACTGATGAATTTATAATTGCGTGACATGATACTGGACGTGCTTTGTTCTACAGAGGAAACCCTTGAACATAAGGTAAGATCATTTCTGAAGGGAAAAATATTCCAATGTCATTTAACAGATGTGATATACTTAAAACCCAACATAGAAACATCGACTAAGCTTCCTTAGTTCTACTCTTTTGCATATCAGAGGGAGAATGTAGCAGAGACAACTGAATAGAGGTACTTACTTTCCAGTTTATGTTCCCATTTAATAGAAAATATACAATTATGTAAATATAAATATATATGTTAGTATATGTATACTTGTGTGTATACACATATGTGTAAGGAAATACATATTTACCTCTTAAATTTCCTTGTAATGCATCACTATTTTTTGCATGGTTTTCTTTTGTATATAAACATGATTCAAAACCATTTTTAATACCATCCTCTATTTAGAGGTCAAATAGTAAGAGTTCTAGGCCATAAAAGCACTGAAAAGTTAGACAGTTACCAATGTGGCACTGGGCTGGTGGGAGGAGGGGTTAAATGTTCTTGTGTGGCTCTGGAGGGTAGAACTGGCATATATAAGTAGAAGTTTCTGGGAGGCAAATACTAGCTCAATATACACTTCATTTCAAACTGCTATCTATTAGCTGAATAAACTGCATTGAAAACCCATGAGCCCCACAGCACTAAAATATTCAAACAGAAGGAAGGATATCGTCCAAGTAATTCTTTCACTGAGTGGGAGGTTGTACTCTTCAAATTCCAATATTCTTTAAAATTTAAATATACGATTAAATACATAGTGCATGTGATGTTTAATAGGTATCCACAAATAAGCATAATTTTATTAAAAATGTATTTTGAAAGTAATATTGGGAACTTATAACTCCATCAAGAGAAACAAAAAGTGTTAACCATATAAGAAATTACCACTTATATTATCAGAGTTAGAAGTGAATTTAATAAGCATGAGATTTTTGCTCAGAGTCCTTCTGAAGAATGAAATCACTGCAGATGAAGCTACAGCAGATGGAGGCTGCAAGGAAAGCTCAAAAAGGAGACGTATTAGAGAACGTGCTCTCAGAATGAGACAATGCTATGAGGTCAGCAAAATTACTTACATCCGTCACCCTCTCTTCATGAAGTTTTTGGTTAATTTAGAAATATATGTCAAGTACACAGTCCCCGGCATATCATCAACACTCAAAATAGGCTGGTTCTCTCCCTTGAACTCTCATAAAATACTTTCTATTTGAAACCATTTTCATCACTTCTTGAAGATTCAGCAGCTTCCAAGAGTAACATATAGTCATTGACTTTATACCAGAAACCCAACACTGATGATGGCCACTGCTAACAGAAAAGGCAGGGAGAGAGCAATCCTCCCTCTAACTAAGAGCACATTTTCTAAATTGAGATTGATGCACTAAATACTGCTTATCAAGTGGTAATAATTCGTATTTTAACATAAATATTCTCTAAATTCAATAACTGTCTGTAAAAACCAGCCTATCTTTCTTTCTCTAGTGGCACATGAAATTGGATCTTTTTAAAAGATGTAATACTAATCTCGAAGTCTGACATCAAAGCTCCAGCAGTTTAATTAGAAGTCTTTCAAAGGATTGACATATATTTTATGCTTCCTAAGTAAACAGAGCTTGTTCTAAGCCTTTAAGATAATAACATTCTTAGGGACTGGACAGATCCAAACATCCAAACACAGAAACAGTGATACTGTCCTCCCGTTTCATCCTCTCATTAAAAGGGCACTCACGTTGGTTCTATGAACTGACATGAGGGGACTAAGGTAGATGACTGGCCACATCGTCCTTCATACTCAACTCTTACCTTTTTTGCTTCTTTTTTAAAATGTAGTTACTTAACCTTGGATAGACATAGCCTTGGTGCAATGTGGTAACTGACAGTAGCCTTCACATTTGGGAAAAAAGTATCTATTTCAAATTACCAGCGGAGGAGGGCAGGTGCTTGGCACATAGGGATGTCAGATAAAACGCAGGACATCCATGCAATATTTAGGACATACTTAGAGTAAAAAATCATACATTATTTATCTGAGTGGGATATATTAATACTTTCAAATGTATTTCATTGTTTACCTGAAATTCAAATTTAACTGGGTGTTCTGTATTTTTGTTTGCTAAGTTTGGCAGCCCTGTTAGTATGTAATAAACAAAGATGTTACTATCTCTAATGTCCATGTGTACTGCCATGTGAAGTTCACAGTTTAGGAAAGATTTGGAGCTCCTAGAGACTGATAATTTGTGGGTGTCTTAGGCCAGAGCTTTATGCTTTAAATTTTCAACATAATGGCTAATAATTGCTTAAAATTATTGTCTGCTTACCGAGTTTGGGATACTTAGTGATTTAAGAGTGTAACACACCCATGTAAAGCATCAATTAAAAAAGCCTGGTCCAGCTTTCTGACGACCAGCTGCCCACCACCACCCCTCAACCAAGAACAAACAAAGGTGTTTGGACTTGTACTATTAAGCTGAGAACAAAGACTCCAAATGCCAAACTACCTAACACAAAAAGAGCCCTGTCACAGGGCCAGGCTGCCAGGCTGCATCAGGCAATAAATGAGATAGAGCCAGGTTGGCATACTTGGCCTCCAAGAAGATGTAAAAAGAGAAATAATAGAGGTTTTGGATATGAGAAGCCAGAATCCTAAGAGTGTTGCACATTGCTCCTTTCCCTCCAGCTCCCCAGTCCAGAGGATAGGGGATGAGTTGACATTAGACATAGCTTCCTTGGGGTTTAGGTGTACTTATGAATATAGAGACTGGTCTTGACTTCTCACCTGGCGGTTGCAGAGCAGCAGGACCCACACATCTATTCTCTGGAGCCAGCAAAGCATGGTGAAAAAATAGATGCCCTCTTTAGAAGACCAAGATTCCTCTCTTTGTTCCTTCCCCTCACTCCCTGTGTAGCCAGATGGCTAGGATCCCTGTGGAGCCCGGAAACTGCAGCCCGTAGCCATCTGTGATTTCAGCTCATAGAAGCCAGATGAGGCAAAGCTACTCCAGGAGGTGGGAGAAGTTACTGCACCCCATAGGACACCTGCTGCCAGGGACTTCTCGACATTCAATACGCCACACAATAAAGAGAGCTCAGCAGTTGGGTGTGGCCAGCTCAAAAGACCAACACTCTGAGAATTTGAGAAGTGACCACAGGCCCTCCAGATTTCACAGACAAGCTCTAGATGCTGAAAGGGATCTCCCCTCCTCCTTTAGCAGCAGGACCACAGGCAATCTTGAGCCCAGTGAAAACAGAAGCAGGTGTAGAGGGAGGACTGAGAAGAAAAGGTTGTGAGGAAATTTCTTACCCAAGCTATAGAATTTGAACTGGAACCTAAATGAAAACAGCAGCACTTGGATTTGCTCAACTACTGACCATAACCCGAGGTAACTAAAAAACATTACTGGATCAGATAGAGGTACTCAACGAACTAAATTTATTTAATTTATTTATTTATTTCAACTGCAGAACAGCAATTATGCCTTATTGGAAAACAGTTACAAAAAGTTTGCGTATCGCCTGTGGTCACTTCCACACACATATTATCTCATTTAACTATCCTCACATTAAAAGGGCACTCACGTTGAGTGAGTAACTTTCCTCTGAGGGAGGTCCAATTTATTCTCATGTTACAGAAGAGCAAACTGAGGCACAGAGAAAACAAAGTGGTTTGCCTTAAGTCACACAATTAGTGAGTGGCCAGGATACAAATGCAAGGCGTCAGATTCCAAACGGTCTTACCCATTACACCTACTGCAGCTCCTCACGGTGACTGATACTTCCTTCTGAACTTGTGAAACCTGGATGCTGAGTGGGTGAAGTAGGCAGTGGGACAGCAGTTTCACACCAACAGGTAACCCTTCACAGAGCATTTGCCATGGAGAACCATTCCTGAAAGCAGGGAACTGAACAAATGATCGTAGCTCTCTGCTTGCTGAGTAATTGACAGCCTTGACAAAAGCTGGGGAGAGATTTCAGGGAGGCGGTTTCTAGACTCTCCTCACTCTCAAAGGCAAAGCCAGCAGGCTTGCTTCACTCCACCTCCCTTCCAAATACATGCCACAATTTTGTAGCTTCTTGTTTCCTTCAAGGTGGCCCATGTATTTTCTTTTAACTTACTTCTACATATGTTAAATTTATTACTTTTATAAAAGGCAGGGAGTAGGGAGCATCAAGGACTGTAATTTTCCCCGTACTCTGATACCATCTTTGATCTCACTAATACCTAGATTCATTTGTTTATGGGGACAGGGATTTTTGTCTGTTTCATTAACTGCTGTGTCTCCAGTCTCTACAGCAGTGTCTGTTACATTGAGGGTCCTTAAAAAATAAATGCTGCTCATTAATTCAATAACCTTTTCATACGTGCAGCATATATATGTTTGTGATAGGTCTCTGAATCAAAAATATTACAAATAGGAAGATTGTTTTCTACTTTTTTAACTTTCCCCTCTCTATACAATGATTCAATGTTATCTGTAGTATTACAATTGATTATTAATGTCTACTCCTATTTCCTCATTTGGAAGCAAACATTTACCTCCTGGCATCCCCAGCACCCAGCCCACTGCCAGGCAGAAGTAGTGTTTGCAACAAATGCTTACTGAGAAGAATCAGGTTCAATCTTTGACCCACAAATCAGTCTTTAAAGAACTTGAATCAGAACTTATCTTCAGTTCCATTGTAAGGATTCAATAGCATCCATTAATGCAAACTGATGACAATGCAAACTTTCTTAAGGTGAGGTAAGAAAATATAGGCACCAGAATTAAAAACAAAGAAACAAGAAAAAAGTGAAGAGGTGATTTCATCATGTTTACAAGGTTCAAAGACTAGTAATCTACTGAGGTGGCACCATCAGTTGAGTCAAGTCTTATTTGTAAAGTATGATAACTTTTTGTTTTGTGTTAAGTTGTAAAGAATGCATTACGTAACAAATAAGGAAATAAAACATCAGGGATGCCTAATGTAAGAAATTCATTGTATTTCAAAAACATTAAAAGTAATAGGCCCTCTCTATGAGTCCTCACAGGTTTTAAGATGACTTTAAGACCCTAAACTCCAAGTTTCAATACCACTGTATTTTTATTACTAAGGAGACTACATTTCATCATAAAAATAGCATGATAATTAATCTACATTACCATTGCAAGCATGAGCATTCTCAAATAAATTCTCTGAATCTTTCCTTTTAGGAAGTTCTTTTTAGCTTTAACTTTTTAATCAAGCAGATGAGAAAATAGTTCAACTTAATAACAGAATGGAAAGATTGATAAATTTTATTTAGTTAAACCCTTTAAAAATAGGATGTGTTTATTTAGATTAAAAAAATTCTACATGCTACTTTTTGTCACTTGAAAGAATCTGCAAACAATGAGTTTTCATAATCCAATTGATTTTTACATGGGCAATGTGTCATACAGAAAGTACAAAGTTTCTGGCTAATTCAGTACATAAACTATATGGATTAATTTGACCCAATTATTACATGGAAATGATGATTATTTTTTTCTAGAAAAGAAACGTAAATACCATACCACCCCCAAAGAAATTATTTTAGAAAATGTTAATGGATCTTAGTGAAGTTCACAGGAGATCAACTTAGATGAATTAAGCCACGTAAAAGAAAAAATGTATATCCGTGATTATTAACATGGTGTTCAAAGAAATCAGCTTTTAAAAATCTAATATTTGGGTTTTTTCTCAGTATTAATAACCCAGAACCCCTTGCACTTGATGCACTCTGCGTCTATCTTTTGCCTAATGGTAAATCAACTTGCTGGTGAACACCACAAAAATTAAGGACAGAATTTAAAAAGAAAAATCATGAATCAGGATATGATCCCAGCCACACATTCATGGGTAGGAAGCACAATAGCCTGTACTGTTTCTATCAGCAAAGAGGTTTATTTCATTTAAGCTTTTCTTCTGTGCTTCATTATTTTCTGTGGAGCCCATGCTGGAAGGTTTAATTTATTTAAATGATAAAAGCTTCTTAACCTTAACAGGGAACACGGCCAGCTGAGCTTTCCATTTCAAAAGTAGGACATTTGATCATAAAAGTGATATCAAAATTGAATAATTTGAATGTGTTCTGAACTTTGAAATCCAATAAAGGCAAGGAAAAAGAGGGTTGGAATCATTTGTTTAATGACATGGATTTAGTGTTACATAATTTGAGGGAGCCTAGAGGTGTTTTCTCTCCAATGGCCCATCACTTTTCAGACCTGTGAATCTAGGGAATTGACTAGGAATTTATAGCTATATGTGGTCAAGCGGCAGCTGCAGTTCATCAACTCTTACGGGATCCAGTTTGTTTGGTTCTTTGGTTCTTTTTACTGTTTCTATAAATTTAGTTGCTAATCCTAACTCTTAGTCCTCTCAATCCATTTTAACCTGAACTAATACCACAAAGCAGTATTTATTAAACACTATCATGTACATATCAGAGGCTATAAGTTCTTAACAAAGGCCACAATGACAGAGCTGTGGCAGATGGCCATTCAACAAATTTAGATGTGTGAATGAAGGGCAGTGATGATGCATCACACTGTTGAAATGTGGCTGTCCTGCTCTACTTCACCCACTCATAAATCCAGAAGCTCTTCTAGGACAAGGAATGGGTTACGGATCTAGTTCAGCCTCTTAGATCCTAAATGAACTTTCAGAAATTAATTAATTGATTAATGTAAAGAAAAAGGAAAGAAGGAAGGGGAGTAGAGAGGAAAAAGGAAGGAAAGAAGGATGGGAGAAAAGGAATATCTTGATTTTGTTAATATGTTGGATAATGCCTTATGTGGATAAGGATGGTTAGTAAAATGCAAATGAAGAACATTCTAGAATCACTGATACAACTGTTGAATTTACTAACAACACGTTCTAGGGCTCATTTTTCTTTACCACCTAAAAGATCATTAATCTCAATTCTCCACACTATCATAAATATGAAAATATATTTTTCATGAGGAACAAAAAACATAGATTGTAAACTCCATTACTGATGTTAGCATAACTCTGAAACACAGTTGCTCTATACATGTGTTTCTATTACTAAAGTTTGTTTCATTAAAAAAAATAATATAAGAAGGAAGACAAAGTCTTCAAAACCAAGAATACAGCTGTTCCAAGGGAAAGCTGGCACGGTTTAGATTCACTGTCTCAAATATTGCAGTAATCCAAGAATTGCTCTCCCTGCCTCCATTTCTGGTCTCATTTCCCTTCATTCCATTCTCTGCTATTGTGTATCAAATATGATAGTGTCCCAGGTTAAAAAAAAATCACAGAATAAAATTAAAACTCTTTAATAAAAAACAGCAAGCCTATTGTAGTCCAGTTCCACCTGCCTCTCCAACCTCTATTTTCTTTACTCCTCACTTGACCTCCACACATGAGCCACACTGAGTCACTCTGAGGTCCAGAATATTGCACATATTGTTCTCTCCTCCTCCTCACCTGCTGGGGAATGCCTAGTTACCCATTAATACTCAGCTACACTGTGCTCTTCTTTATGAGGTAGGATCAACTACATAATTTGCTGAACCTAATACAACACAAAAATTCTGGGCGTCTCACATCCTACTTAAGGGTAAAAGACTGACATTCTCGCCCCAAGATCAGGAAAAAGACAAGCATCTTGCCACTTATATTCAACACTGTACTGAAGGTTCTAGCCAAGGAAACTGTCAAGAAAATGAAATTAAAACATCCAGAATGAAAAAGAAGAATTAAAACTGTCTCTAGCACCAACATGATCAGGTATATAGAAAATCCTAAGGCCTTCACACATACGTATACACAGAAAAAACTATTAGAGCTAATAAAGGAGTCAAGCAAGGATACAAGATACAAAATCAACATAAAAATTAGTTGTATTTCTGTACACCAGCAATGAACCCTCTGAAAATGAAACTAAGATAATAATTTCATTGACAATAGCATCAAAGAGAATTAAATACTTAGGAAAAAAGTTAGCAAAACAAGTGCAGGACTTATACACAAAAAGTATAAAACATTGTTGAAATAAAGAGCCAAATAAATAGAAAGCTATCTCATGTTATGGATAGAAATACTTAGTATTGTTAACATGACAATACTCCTCAAATTGACCTGTAGATTCAATTCAGTTCCTATCAAAATTCAAAATTCTAAATGCCTATTTTTCAGAAATTGACAAGCTGACCCTAAAATTCAGATGAAAATGCAAGGGACCCAGAATAGCCAAAACAATACAAAAAAATAAGAGTGTAATTGGAGGACTCATACTTTCCAGTTTTAAAACATATTACTAAGCTACAATAATCAAGACAGTGTGGTACTGGCATAAGAGCAGACATACACGTCAATGGAATAGAATTAAGAGTTCAGAAATAAATACATGCATCTATGGTCAATTGTTTTTTGACATGGTGCCAAGGCAATTCAATGTGGAAAGGTTAATCTTTTCAACAAATGGTGCTGGAACAACTGCATATCCACACACACAAAAAATGAATATGGATGCCAATGTCACCCTATATACAAAATTTAACTCAAAATCGATCAAAGACCTAAATGTAAGAGCTAAAACTATGAAATTCTTAGAAGAAAACAAAGGCATAAATTTTAGTGACCTTGAATTAGGCAAAGGTTTCTTAGACAACTGAATCTCAAGCCACCAAAAAAATTAAATATATAAATTGAGCTTCATCAAAACTCAAAACTTTTTTGCCTCAAAGGACACAATCAGGAAAGTAAAAAGACGTCCCACAGAATAGGAGAAAATATTTGCAAATCATATATCTTATCTTGGTTTTATATCCAGAATATATAGAAAACTACTACAAATCAACAATAAAAAGACAAAAGAAAGACAATTTAAAAATAGTCAAGGGATTTGAAGACATTTCTCTAAAGACATACAAATGGCCAATAGGCACATGGAAATATGCTCAACATCATTAGTCATTAGGGAAATGCAAGTCAAGCCACAGTGAGACACCACTTCATATCCTCCAGGATGGCTATATTAAAAAATAACAACATGGCTATTAACAATGGAAAATAACAAGTGCTCAGAGGATGTAGAGAAACTGGAACTCTCACACATTGCTGTAAGGAAAATAAAATGGTGCAGTCTCTGTGGAAAACAGCTTGCAGTTTCTCAAAGAGTTAAAGTAACCATTTGACTGAGCAGTTCTACTCCTACGTATATATTCAAGAGAAATGAAAACATACAGTCGCACAAAAACTTGTGCATGAATGTTCATAGCAGCATATTCATGACAGCCAAAAAGTAGAAACAACCCAAATATCCAGTAACTGATGAGTTGATAAAATGTGGTATATCCATACAATAGAAAATTGTTCAGCCATAAAAAGGAATGAAGTACTGATACATGCTAAAACGGGGATGAACCTTGGAAATATTATACTAAGTAAAAGAAGCCTGACACAAAAGGTCATACATTGTATGATTTCACTTATATGAAATGCCCAGAATAAGAAAATTTAGTCAGAAAGTATATTAATGGTTTCCAGGGGCAAGGGAAAGTGGGAAATGGAAAACGACTGCCAATGGGTGTTGGGTGTTGAGAATGTTCTGGAATTGTATAGTGGTGATGTGTGCACAACTTTGTGAATATATTAAAAAACAGTGAATTGTGCACTTTAAAATGGTGAACTGTATGGTATGTGAACTATATCTCAATAAAAAAATGCAGGGCTTTTTGTTCAAAATTATTAAGAATTTCAAGACAGCAACAGCAGAGCATTAAACCAAGAACAGGGCTCTTCTAAATGCAAGGCCTTACAACTCCACAGCTTGCACGCCCGTGAAGCCAGCCCTTCTAGGAGACTTTCACTTACAGCCCCAGGTAGACACTTACTAGTGGTGGGATGCAGCAGCAAACAAGGTATTCATTCAAATCATGAGCAATTGTTAAACACCTACCATGTTCCAGGCTCTACTTTGAAGCTAATTATACATCAGTAGCAAAACAAAGCCCCTTAGATATTCCATATAATGTGAGATGGTGATGTGAGCTACAAAGAAAATAGAGCGTAAGGACATAGAGAAGGCAGAGTGGTTGGGTCTCTGTGAGGAAGTGATGGTCATGGAATGAAGAAGTGGACCGTGCAGATAGCCATGGGGAGAGGGCTTCAGAGATGGGGAACCTGGAGGTGGGAGAATGCTTTGTACATCTGAGCAACAGTAAGGAGGACAAAGTGGGAGGCACTTAGTAAACACGGGAAGAAAGACTGGAGAGGAGAGTGGAAAGGAGGCAGGACTTTGGATTTTAAACATGAGGGGAAACGCTGGGAGAATCTGGAGCCAAGGATTCACGTTTTCTCACTTCCACTCTGAAAGGATCACTCAGGCTGCTGTGGGGAAAATAAATTGCAGGGTGGGAAGGCTAAAAGGAGGGTACCAATTAGGAGACTTTTTGAGTAGTTCGGGTGAGACCTCAGGGTGACTTAGACCAGAGGTGGTGAGAAGTGGTCAGATTCTGGATTTATTTTGCCAGTAAAACTGGCAGGGTTTGCAGATGGGCTGGGTGAACAATCTGAGAGATGAAAGAGAAATTAAAAAAATAAGTCTCTCTTTAAGCAAAAGGATAAATGGTAGAGCCGTTTTCTGAGATAGAGAAGCCTGGAATGGTGGCCTAAAAACTAGAAAGACAAGTTATCCAGTCTCCTAGACACACACACACATGCACACACACATAGGCATGCATGTATACACATGTGCACAACATACAAAAGTGGAGCAGGAACAGGATAACTGACTAAGCACTCCCATTAAAAGGGGCAAGGAATAATGACAGAGAGACTCAGCAGTCACTAGGCCACAGCAATAATGAAATCTGCCAGGCAGGCACTGTGAGGATCTTCTTTATTAGTCTTTCAGTCTGCTATCTGGGGTAAGCTCTCTCTCATCCATTGTCCTTATTCCGTCTTTTTTGGAGGTTGTCCTTTGTCCATATTCCTCTAGAGTCAGACCTGATGTGGAAATTAGAGAGTTTGTCCTATTTCAGGGCTGTAGAGCTTCCTCAGCTACTTCCTGCCCGTGCAAATCAGGGGGCCTATGGTTTGGTTTTGGGCTCACGTAGTAAAACAATTTTTTAAGACCAAGCTTGTGGTTTCTTTGGCAATATAATTCTCTCAAAAATTTTAGTAAGTTTGTGATCTGTTTACAGTTAATTTCATGTGCCTGCAATCTCACAAAAAAGTTCTTTCCTAGATATAGTCCTCAAGCCTGGTTTAATCCTTCACCTTCTTGGTAGCATGTCTCTCTCTGTCTCTGTCTGTCTGTCTCTCTCTATAATGGCAGCTACATTGAAGGTATCAGACTTGGTGGGAGGTCACATCCATTATCTGATCTTTGCCACAAAACTGAGTCTTAAGGGACTTTTCCATACAATGACTTTTGAATCTTATTTCCACTTTTTCCCCTTCTTAATTCCTTCCTATATTTCCTTACAAGCAAGCTAACTCTTGTCTGAGATCACCTTTCTTCTTCATGCCTTGTTAAATGTAACGAGTCACAACCTCTGCTCAATACTAATACTCTGATTTCCAGCCTCTTCCAAAAGAGCTACACCGTTGGAAGACAATCACAGGTAGCAACTTCACTAAATGTTTTGTCACTGAAAAATATTTGTCTCCATCTCTCCAAGTCTTAAATATCAATTTCCTTACTTATTTCCATTCTTGCTAAGTCAATGCCATGTATTTTAGAATAAATGATGGCAGAACCTCACTATTGTTATCAATTTAGGTTAATGCCCAGTAGCATTGTAACTGTCATCTATTTGTTAGCATTTGAAAATTCAGAAGAATAAAATTGTTTTATTTCCAAGTTCTTAGCATAAAATTTTTACCACACTTAAGTCCAAAGGAACAAAATTGATAAAGAAAAACCATACCATTATGCTTTGCTGGGAATATAAGAATACAGCTCCCAGTATTGCCTGAGTCCCATAAATGAACCATTAGAACAGACGGTCTTTGAGAACATAATTATTCTGGTCATAGTAACAACTGCTTCCACATGTTTTCATCTTGGAATCATTGTGATAAAAATACCAGGATTAGAAAAATTGTATTAAGTATTTTCTATGGATTATCTACTATTTAATTTTCACAATAATCCATTTTATAGAAGAAAAAACTGAATCTTAGAGAGATTTAAAAATCTTCCCCAAGGCTACATAGCTAATGAATGACAGAGGGTTTCCAACTCAGGTCTATTGGCCTCAAAGACTAGGCTATGCTGACTTAGGAATTCCCAGTCTAAATTTAAGAGAGATGCAAAGGATCTAAGGAATCAAAGACCTGAGGAGAAGGAAATTAAATGATAAATGAGGTTGAAATCACTTTAGTAATTGCATACCCCAAAAGTCATGGGTCAACGCTGGAGAGTTAACACACAGAAGGAGATACATACAGTAGTCCACCCTTAACAACGATTTTGTTTTCTGTGGTTTCAGTTACCCATGGTTAACCTTGGTCAGAAAACATTAAGTGGAAAATTCCAGAAATAAATAATTCATAAGCTTTAAATTGCACGCCATTTTGAGCAGTGTGAAGAAATCTCATACTGTCACCTTCTGCCCCGCCTGGGGCATGAAACGTCCCTTCGTTCAGCGTATCCATGCTGTATATGCCACCCGCCCCTTAGTTACTTAGCAGCCCTCTCAGTTATCAGTTCGACTGTTGCAGTACTGCAGAGCTTGTGTTCAAGTCAGCCTTATTTTCCTTAATAATCACCCCAAAGCACAAGAGTAGTGATGCTGGCAATTCGGATATGCCAAAGAGAAGCCTTAAAGTGCCTCCTTTCAGTGAAAAGGTGGAAGTTCTTGACTTAATAAAGAAAGAAAAGATTCATATGCTGAGGTTGCTAAGATCTATGGTAACTTTTATTACAGTATATTGTTATGACTGTCTTATTTTATTAGTAGTAATTGTTGTTAATCTCTTACTGTGCCTAGTTTATAAATTAAACTTTATCATAGGTATGTATGTATAGAAAAAACATAGGATATATAGGGTTTGGTACTATCTGCCATTTCAGGCATCTACGGGGCATCTTGGAATGTATCCCCCTCAGATAAGGGGGGACTACTGTATGTACAAATATGTAATGGAACTCTTCAGTATGTAAAGAAAATAACATTATTTAACATTTGGCAAATGTGATTTTACAATGCACTTTAGCATATGTTACCTCATTTTCCCACCATAACTCTATAAATGAAGCAGGGCAATTATTAGTATCCCTATTTGACAGATGAGGGTCAGAGAAGTTAGTGACTTGCCTAAAGCTCACATAGCTAGTAAATGGCAAGCTGGGACTGAAATCTATTTCCTAATGTCAACTCCAGTGTTCCTTCCACTATTCCATGCTGACATTCCTAATGCTAGGTATAATTTTGTTTTGTAGTTTGCAATGCACTTTCAACTATATTACCCTACTAGACCTCATTTGATACTATTTCTTTGTCCCCAGGAACACATCCAGTATGTGGCATTAGCTTTTGCTTTGTAAGAGAATGGCTGTGCCTCAAGGAAAACAATTACTGAGGTACAGCAATTACAACACCTTTAAAGACATTTTTTCATAATGAAAGAAAATTTCAACAGCTTTTGTTTAGAAAAACAACTCTAGTATATTTATTTAAATATGTGTTAATTTTTGCATTTTATTTCCAAAAGAACAATGCAGCTTTTACTTAATATCACACACACAAATTCTTCACTGTAGGGAAATATAGACTGAGTAGGTACATAGTTTTTCTCTGTTAGAGTATTATTTTCTTGAAAGATTTAGAAATGTATGTCTAGTCTAGATGATATATTACTGTTTCAATCTTTTACAGCTGGAATCAGATTTACACAAAATGGGATAATTCTTAGGCATTGCTTAATTTTATGGAATTTGATAACTGATATTCAGAGGAGTCAAGGTGACTAGGCACTTGGATGTCCAGCCAGTCATTCACGGTTGGACCTAGAGCCCACTTCTCTTGGTTTCTAAGTCTACTCTCCATTTCCCCCAGGGGATAGCTCTTATTTCCAAATTAAAATTGTGTGGCAAAATTTTTTAAAAAGACATTTCTGACAGTCAGGAGGCAAGGGTTTGGATGCCATCTCTGACACTGAACACCTGTATAAACTCGGCCAAGCCACTTAGCTTTTCTAAACATCAGGTGTACTTAAAGATCTGTTAAAGGTAAACAGTTCTCTATTTTATCAAGATGATGTAGCTATTCCATGTAAAACAGACATCAATTGCTTATGTTGAATGTAATGAGTGACATAAGTTATAGCATGTGTTCACCCAGGTGAATTGAAAATGGGATCTCTAAGTATTTATTGATCGCAAAATAGCCAAATTTTGGTGCATAAATCTCTCCTCTTTTCATTCACCACTTGGATTTTTGAACATTCCATAGAAGAAAATTAGACACGCAAGTCCCTGCCTCTTTGGACCATCTCTACTCTATTCCAATTGAAGAATTTAAGACATTTAGATAATGCAAAGGAGACGGTCTTCCCTTGCCTCTCACAGATTAGAAAGTATTGTATCATATACACCATTTTATGTTTACTCTAGTAAAAGGCTGCAGGAAACAGAACTGGTGATTAGTACCACTTCCAACTTGAAAACTTCCTTTGCAGGAGACTTGATGTTTACAGGATCTAGTGGATAAGCAATAATGGTCATTTGGAGATTGGAGTTCCAGTCCTAGCCAAGGCTCTAATTAGCTATGTGACCTTGTGTACAAGTCCCATAATCTTTCTAGACTTTAGTTCCTTTATTTAAATAGTGGTGATGGTACTGCACTTAGTTCTTTTCAGCTCTAACTATCTTCAAATATATGAAATAAGAGATCATTACCTGATGCTAAAAAAAAAAAAAACTTCGAAATAAGATGGACAATCTATTTTATGCTCTTTAAATTATTCCTAACATAACTTCTTGCTAGAAGATAACACACTTGCCCCATTTTCCAGGTGTCAAAAATTCCTTGTATCAAATCCCACTAAGGCTTCTCCGACCCTCAGTGACAATTATAGGTCTAGGATACACGTGCTGCTTTTATTTGTGTTTTGATCCTGCTTCTTCCGGAGGCAACTGCTGACATGCTGTGCTGAGAGAAGATGAAAATTTGCTGCTAATTACCAAGGTTCATGCTTCTAAATATTGCTAGCCCGTAATTGAATTGCTGTGTCTAGAGTTGAGTATTAGCTAATAACTTTGTCCCTACAGTGTTGAATTGTAATTAGTTATTCTAGTCAAAGGAGAGTATGGGAAGCTATGTGGCTGTTTCTTTAGTGTTGCAATTGCCAGGAGCTGGGACTTACAATTTTAAAAAGAGTATAGTGTTTAAGTGATTGAGGTGTGCTGGTACACTTGCCCACCAACATGCACACACATATACACACAGCAAAGCCAGCAGATGCTCTTGGAAGAGAAGTTTGAGCTGTCACCATTAGGAAGGCTGATTAAAGAGATGTCGGCTGTACACGTTATTGGGGCACGAGTTGCAGAAAATTATATTTGAGCATCAGACAGCATTAGAATATATGATAACTTCACTTGAAGCTTCCTTTATAAATATATTCAAATAATTGGTACCAAATCTAATATTTGTTAATTAAAACATATGTATCTGTGATTTATTCTATTCGGAAGTATCTTTATACAATCAACATAGATATCCCAGTATCATACTCTATTCATCATCAGACAGTTGTGTTATCCTTGGGTGGAAAAGCCTCAGATCCCATATATTACTGTGATTGGAGGACCCTCCCCTAATAACATAGGTAACCTAACATAGGTAGCGTGAGAAAAGTCTTTGCCCTGTTTTCTTAGAAAGCATCAATAATATTAGCTCAGTTGATACTTCAGAGAGTTTTGGCCCTGAGGAAAAGACAATCTGAGGAGAGAACTGAATATTTTTAGCTGAAGATCGCAAGGTATAAAATGGGAGAGTCTGAAAGAGCATAGTTGACTTAGGACATAAGAGTGGAAGGAGAGTTCACATTTTTTGACGGTCAGCTGAGTTCCAGGTACATACTATGCATAAAGAACACAAAAATAAATGACTTAAATAAATGCAGGGATACACCATGTCTATGGTTTCTAAGACTGACTATTGTTAAAATGGAAGACACTCTTCCCTAACTGATTCATAGATTCATTATAATCCAAATCAAAATTTTAGCAGGATCTTTTGAAGAAATTAACAAGCTAATTCTGCAATTTATATAGAAATGAAAAATGCACACAATAGTCAAAGCAATACTAATTGACAAGAAGAAAACTGGGAGCCTTATGTGGTCCATATTTTACTATTGAAAATTATAGTAATTAAGATAGTGTGGTATTAGCACCTGTCTTAGTCTATTCAGGCTGCTATGCCAGAGTTCCATAGACTGGGTAGCTGATAAACAACAGAAATTTATTTCTCACAGTTCTAGAGGCTAGGAAGTCCAAGATCAAGGCACTGGCAGATTCAGTATCTGGTGATGGCCCACTTCCTGATTCATAGATGGCTGCCTTTTCACTGTGACCTCACATAGCAGAAGGAAGAAGAGAGCTCTCCCGGGCCTCTGTTAGAAGGGCACTAGTCCCACTCATGAGGGCTCCATCCTCATGACCTAATCACTCCCAAAGGCCCCTCCTCCAACTACCATCACATTGTGGATTAGCTTTCAACATATGAATTTTGAGGGGACACAAATATTCAGTGCATAACAGCACAAGAATAGACAAGCAAATGAACAGAATAGAGTGACCAGAAATAGGCTCATACATATTTGTACACTAAATTATGATGAAGATAATACTGCAGCACAATGGGAGAAAATGATCTTTTCAATATAGGTATGGGATAAATTGAGTACTCATATGGAAATAATAAATATCTTGCCCTTTATCTCATACTATAACACAAAAATCAACTCTAAATAGATTGTAGATCCAAATGCAGAAGGCAAAAACCATAAAGCTATTAAATAATATAGAGGAGAAAATTTTCAATACCTTGGGATAAGAAAAGATTTCTTAAATAACAAACAAAAAGTGGTAACGATAAAGAGGAAAAAAAAGAATAAGTGGAACTACATTGAAATTAACGCTTTTTGTTCTTTGAGAGATACTATGAAGAAAATCAAAAGACAAGTCAGTGAAAGGAGATAAATTCAATACATATACCCAATAAAAGACTCATATCCAGAATACATAAAGAATTGTTACAAATCTTAAGAACAAGACAAACAACTCCAATATAAAAATGAGCATTTTACAAAAAGAAAAAGTTATATAAATGGTCAATAAATACATGGAACAGTGCTCATCTTAATTAGGCATCAAAGGTGCACAATTTAAAACCATAATGTATTATCCTTACAGACTCACCAGAATGGCTAAAATGAAAAAGAAAATAGAATACGTTGGAGAGGATATAGCAAAACTAAATTCTCATAAACTGCTAGTGGGTGTACAAACTCATACAACCACTTGGAAAACTGTTTGATGAATAATTACTGAAGCTAAAGATAAACATAGTCTAGACTCAGAAATTTCACTCCTAGGTAACACTCCCTTCCAAATAATTTTGTACAAATGCAAATAAAAGGCATGTAAAACACCAACCTAGCAACACTGTTCATAATAGCCCCAACTGGAAACCCAAATGTCCATCAAGTTGAAGTGTATTCATTCAGTAGAAAACTCTTCACTGAATATTAATGAACCATGACTAACTACAGGCAACATGAATGACTCCTACAAAATAATATTGAGTGAAAGAAGCCAGATACAAATGAGCACATATTGTATAATTCGATCTAAATAACTCTAAAAATCCAAAAAAGAGGCAGAAGTAATCTAAAATGTTAAAAATCAGAATAATAGTTAAATCTTGGGGGTGGGGGTAGGAGTCGTGCATGCAATAGAGTAGGATATGGGCTTCTGACATGCATCCTATTCTTTTTCTCAAGCTAGGTGCTGGTTACATGGATGTCTTCAATTGTAAAAATCCATCAAGCAGTACACCTATGATTTATACACTTTTCCATATTTGAGCTACATTTCAATTATAAGTCTAGTTGAATGATAAATAAGAGCTTGACCCATCCCCAAGGATTCTCAGTGTAGTAGGAGTAAACCCTCTCATTAGCATGTTGTTACAATGCAATGGGGTGGTTCACTGTATTATAATTCATCAAAGATTCAAAGGAGTCCCAATTATGTGCAGGATCCACTTGTAGGTGCTAAGGATACAATGATGAATAAAATAAGCTTGCTGCTTACAGTCTGGTAAACAACAAGGGTACATAAACAGGTAATTTTCAACAGGGTATGTAAATGCAGAGGCATAGGAACGCACATGATACTAAATAGACTAGACCCTCTTTAACTGATCTTCACTTAATCGCCATGACTAGCTTGACCATCACCTTCCCTTCTCTTTGTAAAACACACTGACTGATGCCCACAGCACACCAGATACTCCAGACTGGTTAACCTGTGAACCTCTACATCCATCAGTTGAATTGTAGGCTTATTAATAGTCACTTGTATATATGTTTATACATCAAGTCTCTTGCTCCACTTAGAGAAACCAAAACAGGAAATCTCAGAGGCTATATTATGGTATGGTTTATATTAAAAAAGATTATTAATGCCTTAAAACATTGGTAATTGAAATGTACATTTTTTAAGGTTTTAAGTTAAAATATCTAACCAAAATTTTTTTATTAAACTACTAATTACTAAGCTACATACAATGCTTTGATAAGAGTATACACCCTGGTGCCATATTGGCTGGGTTGGAATTGTGGTTCATATATTCATCAGCTATGTGATTCTGGCAAGTTATTTAGCCTTTCTGTGCCTCATTTTCTTCATTTGTAAATAGGGGTAGGAATATGGCTGTTGTTGGGAATAAATACATGGCTGTATCTAAAGAACTCTGAAAAGTGCCTGGCACATCATATGTATTTTCTTAATCAGTGTTAGTTATTAATATTTCTGGTCCCCATCACACCAGATAAGAGAGGCTGTAGTACAAAGGTGTAGGAAAAATGGAATGGATCTTGAGAAGAAGGAGTGACAAATGACACTTAACGGTGTGAAGCCACTAATGTTGCCTGGTGTGGGGATTTGGGGAAAGCTTCATAAACCTTTGAGCAGGATCTTGAATCATGGGTGGGAATTCACCAAGGGGACAAGGGCTGGAAGTAACTGTGGGCAGAGAGACACAGCTGATAGAAAGGTGTGGAAGACAAAGAGCATGGTACATTTAAAGAACCTTGAGTTGTTCTATATTCTTATATATATAGTACATATAAGATTCTTGGGACTAAGAGAGAGAAGGTTAATCTAGAAAGGTAACTTTTAATTTACCTTTAAAATTTCCATTCTTCCTCAAGAGACTGTGAGTTCCAGAACAGTCTCAATTTCTTCTTTTCCCCAGATTATGTGACCTCCATACTCTCCTGGCTCACTTCCTACTCACTGGCCAGTGACCAGCCTGAGTCATCTCATCTGGATGCTTCTCCTCTTCCTCATTTCTAAATAGGAGAGTCCTGAGATTCCATAATTTTAAATGACAGCTACATTCCAAAGGATATAAATGTTTTTGTGCAGTCAGTCTGTTCTCCCAACTTCAGATTCTTCTATCTACATAATGTATCACCTAAACTGAACACACTTTAGAGACAGAAGGTGCTATTAATAATTACTCCAAAACAAAAGGCATAAATCAGGACTGTCTTGGGCAAAGTAGAACATACCGACACCACATATATCCAGCTACTTACTCAACAACTCCATTTAGATAGCCAATAGACATCTCAACCTTAACACGTCTCAAAACAAACTCTTGACTTTCAGACCTGACAAAGAAGATTGCACATTTCCTGGAGATCTTGATCTTTGAGCTGGATACAGTGCCTAGATGAGACTTGCTATTATCTACTTTGTGATCTAGGTGGGAAGAAGGGTATGGTGTAGAGTCAAGTCTCTAGGGCAGATTACTAATTTACCACCAATTGTTTCCTCTTCTTCCCTTGTACAAGGCTAGATGATGACATTTTTCTCACCTCTCTCAGAGATAGGAGTTGCCATATGACTGAGCTTTAGCTAAGGGAATGTAACCAGAAATGATGTGCATCATGTCCAGGCCTAGCCTAGTATAATTTCCCTGCAGGACTTCTTCTTTTTTGTCAGCTGGAAGTGAAGGACCAGTGTATACAAAGGATGATAGAGCCAAAAGATATAAGGATCCTGGCTCCCTGAATCAACCAATGGAAGACAGCCCACCAAACACTTGATCTGGATTGGTACATAAATGAGAATTAAAATTTTATTAGGATGCTGACATTTGGGGGTTACTGATTTTAGTAGGTGCCATTTCCTTTACAAAGAAACTGATAGATTTTCTGTGAATTTTCAGTTTTATCTAGTCTTATTGTCATATAAATATTATTTTACTGAATTGAAATCAAAGAGTAAGTTAAAATAATCTACATTTCGCATGGAAACAAAGTCTTTATTTTTTCTTTTCAGGCTTTGCAAGAATATATAGTTATTTTAGGCATTTACTTGTATAATTTGAACTGAAAATATAGTTTTTGGACTTAATGGATTGCATGCAAGGACAAGAAATGTGTGGATAAAATTATTATCTTCTGATTCTTACTTTTACTAAAGCCAAAATAAAGTAGCTCCTAGAGCATAGTATTTAATTTCAAGCTTTGCCTTAGAATTAGTGATTCCTGTAGATAAAATTACCCTACCTCCTTTGATAGTCATGGGAAAAATGGTTGCAAGAGTGCAAAATCAATAACTTTGCAGAAGTAATATCCACCATGGATCAATTACTACAATCAATGGCATAGTAATCAATTTATTATGACTCATCCCAACACTTTATTTTCCTCTTGTTAATTTTCACTATATGGAAAGAAATCTCTCTAAATTGTTTTCTCTTGTTTAATATTAACAGAACCAAGAAACCTCTTTCTACATCTAATCAAAAACAACAACATGGGAATTTTTATTTGTTAAATGAATCAGAGAACAAAATAGACTCACAGAAATCTTCAATTCTACTGGGATGACATTAGGTACAATTAAAATCTGTCTTTACTGGTAGGCTGATTTCCTCCCCTGTACAAGGACACATGTATCAAAAATGACAGAGTAAATCTACAAAGGCATAATTTCAAATTGGGTGATATTTAACCCTTTTCCAAACAATAAGTATAGTTTTTGCTGTAACATGTGACACTCTTTTCTAACAATACCATTTATCCATTGACTTTATTTGTAAAAAATAAAATTGTAGGAATTTTGAAAATATAATAACCAATCATCTTTTAAAAAACACTAATTAGGGGGCTGGCCCCATGGCCAAGTGGCTAAGTTCATGTGTTCTGCTTCAGTGGCCCAGGGTTTTGCCAGTTTGGATCCTGGGTACGTATATGGCGCCATTCGTCAGGCCATGCTGGGCAGTGTCCCACATAGCACAACTAGAAGGACTTACAACTAGAATATGCATCTGTGTACTGGAGGGCCTTGGGGAGAAGGAGAAGAGAGAGAGAAAAAAAAGATTGGCAACAGTAGTTACCTCAGGTGTCAATCTTTAAGAAAACAAAACAAAACAAACTAAAAAAAACACTAATCATATTGATGGGGGAAAAAAAACAAAAGAAATGAAGTGAAAACACCTTTGCAATAATTCAATATAATTCGTTTTCTTTTCAAATATATTAATTTGTCAGCTATAAACTGTATGGATTTAGTAAACAGCATTGATGGTCTCCACATAGAATGAAGGTATATAAATGTAGTACAAGGTTTTCTTAAAATTTGAACCTTGATTGTATTTACCTGTATTATGTGATATTTGCTTTAACCTTCAGAAAAAAATGTGTTGTACTGAACATGAAAATGCTAATTGTAATATCTGTAGGAATTTTATCTAAACTTTATGAAATAATCCCAAGAATGTCACCATTATTATGGGTTTAAGAAGGTTGCAAGTATACTTCTAAAAAAATAGCACTCATCTCATGCCTGGGGCTGCCCCACTCAGCTGCAATCCTGAGAGAGCTGACAAGAGCCTTGCAGGCCAGAGGCCTATAGTGATTGTAAGCCCCTGATCCTAACAACCAGCCACGGTGGGGACCGACACACTTTACAGAAAAATTGCAATAGGAACGTGCTATTAGACCTTGCAGCCCACTGTGCTGGGGCTCCCATGCCCAACAAAGTGACTGAAGGGTCCATAGCCACCACATGAGCGGAGCTTTACAACGAGCTGGTCAGGAGGACAGCCTAGCCTCCCCAGGCACCTGCAGCAAGAGCAACCCTGCTACCACAGAAGGAAAACATAGCCCACACAGGGGACACTCCTGGAACATTGGGAACTGGTGATGAGATAGAAGCAAACTGCTGGGCCTCATATGGCATCTCTTATATAAGGCCACCTCTCCTAGTTTTGGAGATGTAGCTGATCTACCTAATACATACATATAGGCACAGAGAAAGAGAGAAAATGAGGAGACAAATGAATATATTACAATTAAGGGAACAGGACAACACCCCAGAAAAAGAACTAAAAAAAAAAAAAGAGAAAAACAAAGAGCACAAAAGAAGAGTCATAAGGATGCTCACTGATCTTGGAAGAAGAATGGATGAACACAATGAGAACTTCAACAAAGAATTTAAAAATATAAAAAATAACCAATCAGAAATGAAGAATACAATACTGGAAATGAAAAATCCACTAGAGAGACTCAAAATCAGAGTAGATGATAAAGAAGAAGGGATCAGCGAGCTGTACAAAAGATTAGAGAAGATGACCCAAGCTGAAAAGATAAAAGAAAAAAGAATTAAAAAGAACAAGAACAGTCTAAGGAACCTCTGGGACAACATAAAGTGCACGACATCTGTATTATAGGTGTTCCAGAAAGAGAAGTGAGAGACAAAGAGGCAGAGAATCTATTTGAAGAAATAATAGCTGAAAACTTTCCTAACCTAAGGAAGGAAACAGACATCCAGGTATAGGAAGCACAGATAGCACCAACAAGATAAACCCAAAGAGGCCCACATGAGACATATTATAATTAAAATGTCAAAAATTAAAGATAGAGAAGGAATCCTAAAAGCTGCAAGAGAAAGGCAATAAGTTACATACAAATGAAACCCCATAAGGTTATCAACTGACTTTTCAGCAGAAACCTTACAGGCTAGAAGGGAGCTAAAAGGAAAAACCCTACAGCCAAGAGTACTGTACCCAGCAAGGTTATCATTCAGAATAGAAGGAGAGATAAACAGTTTCCCAGACAAGCAAAAGCTACAGAACTTTATCACCAAGAAACCAGCCTTACAAGAAATGCTAAAGGGACTTATTTAAGCACAAAAGAGAAGACCACAAGTGGGAATAAGAAAATTATCCAAAAAAAAAGAGAAAGCAATAAAATCACTGGTGAATATAGAGTAAAGGTAGCAGATCAATGACCTATGAAGCTAATATGAAGATCAAATGACGAAAGTACTAAAATTATCTATTTCCATGATAAGAGGGCAATGGACACATATGCACAAAAAAAGAGGTTAGATATGATATCAAAATATAAAATGTGAGAGGAGGAGAGCAAAAGAGTAGAGCAAGAGGTCAAACTAAAGAGACCATCAACTTAATATAGATTACTATATACATAGGTTATTACATGTGAACCTCATGGTAATCACAAACCAGAAGCCTATAATAAATACAAAAAAAATTAAGAGAAAGGAACTCAAACACAGTACTAAAGAAAGCCATCAGACCACAAGGGAAAAGAGCAAGAGAAGAAGAAAGGAACAGAGAAGAGCTATGAAAACATCCAGAAAAAAGGTAACAAAATGGCAATAAGTACATTCTTATCAATAGCTACTTTAAATGCCAATGGACTAAATGCTCCAATCAAAAGGCACAGGGTGGCCAATTGGATAAAAAAATGATACCAATATATATGCTGCATACAAGAGACACATTTCAGATCTAAACACACTCACAAACTGAAAGTGAAGGGATAGAAGAAGATACTCCAGGCAAATGGAAATGAAAAGAAAGCTGGGGTAGCAATACTTATGTCAGATAAACAGACTTTAAAACAAAAACTGTAACAAGACACAAAGAAGGACACTACATAAGATAAAGGGAACAATCCAACAAGAGGATATAACACTTGTAAATATCTATGCACCCAACATAAGAGTTCCTAAATATATGAATAAATTATTAACAGATGTAAAAGGAGAAATAGTAACACAATACTAGTAGGGGACCTTAACACTCCACTTACATCAATGGAAAGATCATCCAAACAGAAGATCAATAAGGACAGAATGGCCTTAAATGATACATTACACCAGATGGACTTAGTAGATATGTACAGAACATTCCATCCAAAAACCACAGAATACACATTCTTTTCAAATGCACATGGAACATTCTCCAGGATAGATCATATATTAGGCCACAGAAAAGGTCTCAGTAAATTTAAGACGATTGAAATAATACCAAGCATCTTTTCTGACCACAATAGTATGAAACCAGAAATCAATTACAGGAAGAAAATTGGAAAAGACCCAAATACATGATTAAACAAAATACTACTGAACAAAGAGTCAGTGAAGAAATCAAAGGAGAAATCAAATAATACCTGGAGACAAATGAAAATGAGAATACAACTTGGCAAAATTTATGGTATACAGCAAAAGTGGTTCCAAGAGGGAAGTTTATAGCAATACATACCTACCTCAACAAACAAGAAAAATCTCAAATAAATAATCTAACAGTGCACCTAAAGGAATTGGAAAAAGAAGAACAAACAAAGCCCAAAATCAGTAGAAGGAAGGAAATAATAAAAATCATAGTAGAAATAAATGAAAAAGAGATTAAAAAAACAATAGAAAAAAATCAATGAAACCAAGAGCTGGTTCTTTGAAAACATAAACAAAATTGACAAACCTTTAGCTAGACTCACCAAGAAAAAAGAAAGAAGGCTCAAATAAATAAAATCAGAATTGAAAGAGGAGAAATGACAACAGACACCTCAGAAATACAAAAGATTATAAGAGAATACTATGAACAGCCATACACCAACAAATTGGATAATCTAGAAGAAATGATAAATTCTTAGAATCAACTTTCCAAAACTAAATGAAGAAGATATAGAGAATTTGAATAGACCAATCACCAGTAAGGAGATTGAAATAGTAATCAAAAGCTTCCCCAAAATAAGAGTCCAGGACCAGACAGCTTCCCTGGTGAATTCTACCAAACATTCAAAGAAGACTTAATATCTATCCTTCTCAAACTCTTCCAAAAAATTGAAGAGGAGGGAAGCTTCCTAATTCATTCTATGAAGCCAACATTACCCTGATACCAAAACCAGAAAAGGACATCACGGAAAAAGAAAATTACAGGCCAATAGCACTGATGAACATCAGTGCAAAAGTCCTCAACAAAATACTAGCCAATCGAATGACAGAATACGTCAAAAAAGATCATGCACTATGATCAAATGGGATGTATTCCAGGGATGCAGGGATGGTTCAACATCCACAAATGAATCAATGTGATACACCACATTAACAAAATGAAGAATAAAAATCACATGATCATCTCAATAGATGCAGAGAAAGCATTTAACAAGATACAGCAACCTTTTATGATAAAAACTCTGATAAAATGGGTATAGAAGGAAAATACCTCAACATAATAAAGGCCATATATGACAAACCCACAGCTAATATCATTCTCAATGGAGAAAAACTGAAAGCTATCCAAAGAAGATATACAGATGGCCAACAGGCACATTAAAAGATGTTCAACATCACTAATTATCAGGGAAATTCAAATGAAAACTACAATGAGATATTACTTCGGGCCCGTCAGAATAGCTATAATTAACAAGGCGGGAAATAACAAATGTTGGAGAGGATGTGGGGAGAAGGGAACTCTCATACACTGCTAGTAGGAGTGAAAACTCGTGCAGCCACTATGGAAAACAGTATGGAGATTCCTCAAAAAATTAAGAATAGGTCTACCAAATGATCCAGGTATTCCATTGGTTTTTATCTAAAGAACATGAAAACACGAATGTGTAAACATATGTGCACCCTTATATTCACTGCAGCATTATTCACAATAGCCAAGAGTTGGAAGCAACATAGGTGCCCAACAGGGGTCGAATGGATAAAGAAGATGTGGTATATTTACACAATGGAATACTACTTAGTCATAAAAAATGATGAAATCTGGTCATTTGTGACAACATGGGTGGACTTTGTGGGTATTATGCAAAGCAAAATAAGTCAGAAGGAGAAAGCCAAATATGACATGATCTCAGTCATACACAGATGATTAAGAAAACAGCAAACAAACATATAGAGACAGGGACTCGATCAGTGATTACCAGAGGAGAAGTGGGAGGGAGGAGGATGAAAGGGGTGATTAAGCACATGTGTGTGGTGATGGATTGTAATTAGTCTTTCTGTGGTGAACATGATGTAATCTACACAGAAATTGAAATATAATGATGTACACCCAAAATTTATATAATGTTATAAACCAACGTTACCACAATAAATTTTTTAAATTAAATTAAAAAAGTAGCACCCAAAAAGAGAAGGAGAACCTAAAATGATCTCCGTTGCATAAGATGGATTTTGAGGGATCATCACCAGCGGCCTCATTTCCTGTGGTTCTACCCTGCTTCTGAACTAATCTGATAAAACCATGATCCTCAATCATCCCCTCAACTGGCCTTCTTGAGTTACAGTCTGGCTGCTGTGCATATACCACTGAATGAGAAAATCCCTCAGTCATACATATAGGACATATATGATAGGTCAGGATCTCTGACATCAACTGAGCTTTCAGTGGACATTTCTTGTTACTGGTCAATTCCTTCTTCTGCATCACCCCCAACAGTGACTGTTTCAAATAAACATAACTCTCCTCAAAATCCACCCAAATCCCCCCCTCTCACTCTCAGCAGATGATCATGCCTTCTTTATCGGGAAAACTGGGGCAAAGTAGTCAGCTCTCTCAATTTCTTGCTTCTCCCTTCTGTTCCCCCTACCACCTATAGATTCAACACAGCTGTGCTTCTGCCTCCACTTCTTTCCAATCTGAGAGAATGAAATGTTCTTCCTTCTGTTTAAAGCCTACTCCTTCACTTTTACTCTAGCTGATCACCTGAATCCTCCAGGACTTTTCTCCATCAACTATCCTTATATCCTTGAATAAATTTAAATTATTTTTCTATTGACTTTTTACCTCAGCTTTCAGCTCATCTCTCCTATTCTGGTGAAGGAGGAAAAAAAGCTTCACAAAACTCAATCCCTTCCTTTGACTTTGCAGTCACTTTAGCTAATATCTTCCTACTTCTCCACTCAAACTAATTTTGTACTGAACATATTCCATTTATCCCTCCAGATCCACTCCCCACCCTTCTCTACTGTGCCCTGGATGCTGGCCTGTATAACTACATCAATGGGCTTACTTGCGGCACTGCTTCCAGTTGGGTTTGGCCAATGGGAAGCACTAGAAGGAGATATAAGAAGGAAGGAGAGTGGGGATAAGGACCTTTATTATCCCAGCGCCTAGGACTTGTAGAGTCTCCATGGGATGGCTTAATTCCTTGGCTAAACGTCACCACTCCTGTCAGGCAACCTTCTTAACACAGTTTCTCTCTCTCTTTCTTTCTCCTTCTCCATCTCCTCCTTACCCCCTCTCTCTTCTTTCTGTTATCTCTTTAGCCAGTGGATAGTAGTGGTGTGCAGTAACTAGCCCATGGGTAACACTATCCCTTATGCAGAAAAAACATAAGGATTGCCCACACTTTATATGTAAGCCTTTTACGTAGCCTTTTTCAAAATATCCAGTAAGAGTCTTCCATTTGTCTCCTGCTAGGTCCCAGTCTGATGCAATTTTCTTGAAAAAATAGTTTATATAGATACTGCTTGCACACTTCCTCTTCAGTTATCAACACACAACATAGCTTTTGTCCCACCATCCCTACACTAACACTATTTTTTTCTCCCTAGTCATTATTACTGATCCCCACATAGACAAATCTAGCGGTCATTCTTCAGCCCATATTTTACTGGACATATTTTCTGCATTTTCCACTGTTGACAACTCAATTTCTCTAATAAATCTACTTCTTTAGCATCCATGATACCTTAGTAATTCTCCCTTTATATCTCACTCATGGGTTCTTCTCACTATTCTCCCTTCAAACACTGATGCTCCCCATAGTGCAGTTCCTTGGCCCAATGATCTTTTAATATTATATGCTTTTCCCAAGTGAAATCCTCCACTCTCAAGACATTAACCAAACCCAACATGGCCCAAATCTCTAGCTATCAGCACTTTTAGAGACAACTATCTGTGTATTCCAAATATACTTGAAACTCAGCATGGCCAATTCCAGAATCATTATCCTTATACTATGTGCCTCAGAACTGCTCCTACTTCTGTTTTTCTCTACGCTATTCAATCAGAAGTCTGAGTCACCCTAGACACCTCTCTTTTCCCCACTCCCCACCATATCAGCTTCCAGTCACGATCCATTAAAATTATTGTTCATATTTCCTACAGAGTGGAAACCTGACCACACCATTCTACTGCTTAGGACTCTTAACAGCTCCAGTTTGAGTTCATTAAAGGCACAGAGATGCTTTCTTCCTGCCCTGACCCTTACCTATATCCTCAGTCTTGGCAGCTGGAACTGTCATGCCAGTGCTTTATGTGTTATTACATCAAACTGCTTATAGTTTCTAGTTCAGGTCATAATATTTCATACTTCCATGCCTTTTGAAGTCTGTCTCTCTTGCCAAAATGATCTTGACCATGTTGTTTGATTGTGTCCTGAATGTTTTAGCCTAAGCACCATGATTTTCCAGGAAGCCCCTCCTCTTGCCCCTATTTACCCCACCCCTCTCCTTACTGTTCTGCTGGTAAATGTTCATACTCGGGCTCGCAGAACACCATAAAATCTCCCAGAGAATTTAAAATGCTATGTTGAAATTATCTGTTAGCATCTCTCTCTACCTCATTATACCTGAAGTGCTCTAAGGCAGAGAACATGACTTGGTCATCTTTTAACAACTGCATAGCACAGTGACCGAAATTAAAGCTAATATTTAACATCAATTTTTATAACTAAAAGTGATTATTAATAAGAATAAGCCTTTTGTTACTCCTTGACCTTACTTAGAAAATGAACATTGAAACCTTCTGAATATCCATGAAAAAATTAGTCTTCTGATATATTATAGGACAGTTTTTCCGAGCTATGAACTGATATATTGTATGCAGCAGCCATATATCAGCGTAAGGTCCTATATGACGTATTCACTTGAAATCAAGACAGGTGCAGACAAGTCCTTGGGGCAGGCCAGGCTGGATTTGTATGCCTTAAGACCAAGGAAGATGTCATGTTAATATGTGTTAGAATTGATATCTGATCCCTATACCTGAGGTCCTATCAGAGATCTTGCAGGAAACGAAGCTTAATGATGTTCAGTTTCGAAAGTGGGAGAAGGATTTTGTAGCATAAGGACTTGGAGGGTCAAAAGAAGAGTTGATATAATCAGATCAGTATTGGTGACATAAAGAGGTGACAAGAATGATGGAGCTACAGCTGTAGTCAGGACTTGGGTGGGCTCAGGAGTAACAGGGATCCCAGTCGCAGGGCAGAGCAGGCAGTGGGGAGCAGTGAGGCAGGACTGCTTAGGACATGTGAGTTACCCTAGAAACCCCTGGGGCTGAAGGGAGGGATTTGATGCCTGAGGTTCCTCAGTTTCACTGATACCATTGTCCTCATGCATCACCTAAGGAAATAAGTATTGTTGTTACTGTGATCATCTGATCACAATACTGATTTTAATAAGAAAAATAATCATAGCTACTAATTACACTTTTAATAGTCACTATATAGAGATATATACAGTCAGTAAATATTATTTAGTCAGTAAATATTGTTGCCCACTATTTCTATTGAGACCACTCTTGTCTCAGCCACTGTTACAGGTTGAATTGTGTCCCACAAAAAAGCTATGCTGAAGTCCTAACTCCTAGTGTCTCAGAATGTGACTTCATTTGGAAATAAGAGTCTTTACAGAGGTAATCAAGTTAAAATGAGGTCATTAGGATAGACCCTAATCCAATATGACTGGTGTCCTTATTAAAAACGGGAAATTTAGACAGAGACAGACACGCACAGTGGAAAGATGTGAAGTCACAGGGAGGAGACGGCCACATGCCTGGAGTGATGCATCCAGAGCCCAGGAATGTCAAGGATTGCTGGCAAACATCAGGAGCTAGAAGAGGCGAGGACGGATTCTCCCCCAGAGCCATCAGAGACACTGAGGCCCTGCTGACACCTTGATTTCAGACTTTGGGCCTCCAGAACTGTGAGACAGCAGAGTTCTGTTATAAACCACCCAGTTTTGGTGCTTTGTTATGACAGCCCCAGCAAACTAACACAGCCACCAGCACTTGGGTTGTTGCAGGAGCCTCCTCACTGGTCTCTCCTGCTCTGCATTCTACAACTTTCCTCCCCCAGCCCCATACTCTATTCTCAATATATAAGATGGAAGCAAGAGTGAACCCTCTAAAATGTACCTCATGTCATACTGCTCTTCTACTCAAAATCCTCAATGGCTTTCCGTCTCATTCAGAGTAGAAACCAAGTCCTTACATGGACTCCAAGACTCTACAAGTTTTGACCTTATCTCCACTATTCTCTCCTTCGCTCACCACAGTCCAGCCTCAAACATGCTAAGGAAACTCCTGTTTCAGGGCCTTGCCATTTGCTGTTTCCTCTGCTTATACCCCCTGAACATCTATAAGCCTCTCTCTCTCATCTTCTTTAGGTCTTTGCTCAAGCATCACTTTTTTGATGAGCCCTCATCATCTGATAACAATTTCAGCCCTCTGTAAATGCTCTGATCCCTTTGCCTGCTTCATTTTCCTCCACAATAATCATACCATCTAATGTACCATATATTTTCTTTTATTTGTTGTTTTCTCAACAGGAATTTAGTCTCAACAACGATTTGATATTTGTTTTGTTCACTGATGCACGCTGAGTGCCTAGAACATACAGATTAGAACATACAGATTCTGGCACATAAAAAATGTATAAGTTGGGGCCGGCCCCGTGGTGAAGTGGTTAAGTTCACAGGCTCCACTTTGGTGGCCTGGGGTTTGCAGGTTTGGATCCCAGGCATGGACCTACGCACCATTCATCAAGCCATGCTGTGGCGGTGTCCCACATACAAAATAGCGGAAGATGGGTCCAGATGTTAGCCCAGGGACAATCTTCCTCAGGGAAAAAAAAAGTATAAGGTATATCTGCTGAGTGAATAAGTAGATTATCTCTAGTACTTTAGAGGTAGCACAAAGTGGCAGAATGAATACTGACCGCCTCTGGAGGTAGAACTCCTGGGGTCAATATCTGACTGAATCACATACTGGGGTAAATGGCCTGGGGGTAAGGAGCCTCTGAGTCTGTTTATTCATCCGTGAAAATGAGGAGAATAAAATCCACTCTATCTACTTCACAGTGTTGTTCTGAGGATCGACTTGGATGATACATAAAAAAGTATATCTGTAATCTGCACAGTGTTATATAAATATGAGCTATTATTAAAATAAATCTACTCAGAGTTTTATAGAAGGAAAGTGATTCTGTATGTTAAGAGGGCAGTAGTAAAAAATGACATTCTTAATTGTTAAGAAGTCAGGCTTCCTGAAAATAGGTTCTAAAAAAGAAAAAGAAAAAGAATCCCCATACAGCACCTCTTAAGGATTTTGTTTTCAGTGGGAGCTGCAAAATGCAGCATTCACTAACTGCTATTTCTTGCTAAGAGTTATTGAACATACTTGCATATATAGCAAAATACTTAAGAACCCAGGACATTTAAGCTTTCTTGGTACCACAAAGAGCTCATTTTGAGTGAATGCAACTCAGCATTATTGCCTGAAAGTGTATCACTTCATAAAAAAAAAAAGGGAAGAGAAAATATTTAAAAATATCACACAATGGCTTTTTAAATTTACTTTGCCACTATGATTTACATATGCAAATATACTCCAGCCAAGTAAGTATTTCATGGATAATGTATAGTTTGTGTTCATCTCCCTATCAGATCCCACAATCATACTTGGGACATCTGGTACCAACTTATCCACCAAATAGTTAAACAGGAAGCATTTTTTAAGAATCTCTGGAGGGCCAAGCACTGTGCCTGATGGAGGGAGAAACGATGAACAAAACACGATTTCTCTCTTACAGGAGTGTGCAATCTAGTTAGAAATGGACAGCTATGCAGAAGCTCAATACAAATCAAACTATAAGAGGCTCTTTAATAAAAGGAATGCACACACACGAAAAGTGCATTAGGAAAGAGGGAAACTCACTGAGGGGATCTGAAAGCGTTTTTAGAAATGGTGCAATTTTAATTGAGTTTTAAAGGACTTAGACAGGGAGAGAATTGGAGAGGATATAAGGGCATGCCAGGCAGAGGGAGTAACCTGACAAGGAATAAAAGGTTCAAGAAGAATTTAGACAGATTTGTGGTAACTTTATCTATTATCAGTTTTTAAGGGCAACATGAATATTTAGGGATCATCTTTAATCTGTGGAAATTAATAATGTCAATGGTACACATTCCCTCTAATACCAATTATAGTATGGCGTCACAGTCAAAGACAGTGGTACATGGCATTTCTTATTAACTACTTCTGAAGAAGTGGTCAACTCCCAGGGGCCACACACTCTTTTGGGAATCTGATAAAACTTATAAAACCTCCCTCAAGAGTACACATTGTCCAAGACACGAAAAATTTTAAATCTTATTTCAAAAGATTAATAGATTTCTCTGAAGCCTGCATTTGGACTCAGGCTCAGAACCTCTCGTCAAAATAATGAGACCATTTGTGTGGGGAATTATTTTCCTTTTTTGTTCCAGGGAATTTAGGAGTTTTTAGAGAGAAAGTTTTGAGGGCAGTGTGAAGTACCACATCATTTGAAAAACAAGAAATTATATGTCAATGTGTTGGAGAATATCTAGATGTTGTCTACTGAACATCAATATTTGCCATCTTAACAGAGAAAACTTGAATAGGAAGTTCTGTGACTCATTTAGACTCCAAGTCCCAAAGGCCTGCCAGTTTTAATCATAGTGCTGTTGTGCAGGTTAAAACACTTATATGAGAAAATTCTGCACAAACATTACAAGTGGACAAAGATTTATGTTCCTATAGACCCAGGGCATGGGATTTGAGTGTTACTCTTTGTCATATAAACCTGCAGGGAGGTTGAAGAATGGAAGGGAAAGTTTGCTGCGGATCTCGAGGATTGCAAATAGAACATTATCTTTGATTTACACCACCAGTTTAATGGCATTTTATAGATAGGCCATCAACATAAGCAAATGTAAACCTTTTAGCAAAGTAAGATGGTGTTTTTGGAGGGGTGGGATGAGAGTGTTTTAACATCTGAATCAGCACAGTTAAGAATCCTTTCTCTTGGAGCCGGCCCCATGGCCAAGTGGTTAAGTTCGCAAGATCAGCTTCCGGCAGCCCACGGTTCGCCGGTTCGGATCCTGGGCACGGACACGGCACCACTCATTGGGCCATGCTGAGGCAGCATCCCACATAGCACAACCAGAAGGATCTACAACTAGAATATACAACGATGTACTGGGGTATTTGGGGAGAAGAAGAAGAAGAAAAAAAAATGATTGGCAACAGATGTTAGCTCAGGTGCTAATCTTTAAAAAAAGAAAAAGAATCCTTTCACTTGACAGAGAAACAGATCACATAAATAGTTAAGCTGTTTTCCATTCTTAGAGAT
The DNA here is from genome assembly GCF_021613505.1 of Equus quagga. Taxonomy (NCBI): domain Eukaryota; kingdom Metazoa; phylum Chordata; class Mammalia; order Perissodactyla; family Equidae; genus Equus; species Equus quagga. The sequence goes on from NC_060286.1 coordinate 8,909,037, forward strand.
CACACATTTAAACAAGTCAGATCTGGTTAAACCAACAGGAGAATAAAGAAGATCAAGCAGGAGTCAGTCTATGATAGAATCATTACATGAACAAAGATATTAATGTGTTTGTTCCACAAAACATGTGCCACAATATACAGGAGTGTATGTGGGTATTTGTGAGGATATATTTAACTAAAGAAAGACACCTTTCTTGTGATTATTTTCCATCTGTCCATTGTCCGTCCTTGGGGGCTGTGTATGTCTATTTGTCTTATCTAATCTTACAAACTTAATAATGATAATACCATCATATTTCTCGCCTAGGCGGTCAGACAGAGGTGGCCTTGTTCTAGCTACTATTTAATCTATTGCCCTCCTCTTGCTCACCATCCCATGTCCCACATTGCTCCCCTGCTGATTTTCTAACATTACACCTCAGCTTCTCCTTTGCTTTCACCCCACTCTGAAAATGCCTTCCTGGGCTGGGAAGTAGTTCAGAGAAGAATGTGACATTTAAGAGATGCAACCCTAAAAGGATAACATGTTTCCCTATGTTTCAACTTCATCCTGATTTTCTTCCTTTGTTTATTTTTATTAACCTTATCTTGCTATTCATACATTTTGACAAGCTATGCATAAAATAAAAGATATTTAATATGGAGGTGGAAATGATATTTAGTCAACTCTACATTACACAGCTGACTGTTTAGTGCCAAGGAATTACTTTTAGATAATAGTTGGTAAGAATGAAATTAATATCCGCTAACTTGTAAAGCCTTCCCCTTGTCTCTTTAGAGCAGTACAGACTGATGAGCTCTATGCAGCAATTTAAAACAAAGAACTCATGGGAAGCTTTTAATAGTCTCATTTCTGGCTGTCATTACTTACTTAACTAAACTTAATTTGCTAATTTCCAGACATGCCTTATTTTTAAGTAGAAGCCACTTAAACATATGCCTTGATTTCTTCAGGTATAAAAAAATAAAAGGAAAATGCTTGTAAATGAAAAAACACCCCTCTCACATTTTTAAGGACGAACATCATAATTTCCAAACTATATCGATTGCTTTGTGAAGAAGGCTCATAATGGAATTTTCCCAGCAAAAAAAGTGTCCTGGTAGATGAAGTGGCTTGCACCTGTTCCTTAAGAACTTTTCTAAAGTACTTAATGCTTCAGATGCAGGAGAAAAAAGGACTATTATATTTTGAGATGAGGATGACTGACAATACAAGGACCTGCTCTATCAATAGGCTAGATTAGGATGGGAGAAGAGCTTTCAGGAAAAGCTCGTGACAGGGAAAGCACGGATGGAGTGGCCTTCTAACTCTGTACTACAGGTGACCTGCAGACAGCCACTTACTAGCACAGCATGGCTCATTCTTTTAATGAACTGAACATGCCAAGCCAACTTTCAGTTCAGTTAAGATTGAGTATCCAGATTTTAAATTGTAAAAGCTCTTGCATCTCTTATATTTTGCAGAGCCTGATTTTCAGTCCCCTCCCCACCCCATGATAATGTAAGACATGGAGAGAAGGATCCACCCACACGAGCGATATTTGCAGCTTACCTAGAATGATTTTTAAAAATTTATTGCCAGAGAGAGAGAAAGAGAAAGTGAGAAAGAAACTTTTGGCTAATAGAAGTTGACATTATTTTCTAAAAATTTCATTATCTGTCTAATCTTTCTTCCCTGGCAATAGTCAGTAATACAGTTTTGTTCTCTGATTTTATTTTATAATAGACTCTACATTTGGGTTTTAATACATATCTGTGCAAATAAAGAATAGCATTAGTGATTTAAATGAAAAGCTCTGTAAATTGTTAGTGCTGCAAAAATTGTCTGTGGTTTTTCTCTGGCTAGACACAGTTTAGTACAAGAAAAGATCACTGCCTCAGAGTGAGACCCTGCGGTGGAAATTCCATCTCTGCTGCTTATCAGGACTATAACCTGGGAGATCCATTTAGTCTTAGCCTCTCTGGATCTCAGTTTTCTGGATTATAAAGTGGAACAGTGGTAGGATTAAATGAAATATCATCTGGAAACTGATGGCAAAGAGTGAATAACATGCTTTAGAAGCTTTAGGATAGCTAATGTCATAAGTAGCAAAAGACTACAAGGTAGCTTACAGTGTGTGATTCAACTTATTTTAGATTTTTGAAAGATTTTCATTTCTCTTAGGTTTTATTATCAGACTTTAATAAAAATAACTTAACATAATTGGATTTTAAAAAGTAAAAATCCTAAATAAAGTGAATACAAGTAATTCAACTAATGTTTGTAAAAACTAAAAGCAGAAACTCTTAATGTATATAATATTATATATAATATATAAAATAATATAATAAAAATTATAGACTGAATCTATGTCAAAAAAGTGAGGAGCTTTTGCACAGCAAACATCTAATTTTATAGATCAGGCAGAAGGGCAAGAAATAAAAAAAGTAAAAAAAGAAGGAAGAAATTGCTACATTCTTTTCCCTTAGCTATCTGAGAAAGTGGAGTTTCGATAGAGTACTCATTTTTAGTGAATCTCTAGTCTGGTTCCCACAAGACAGCCAATCAAATTACAAACACGTAAAGCTCACAAGTGGTGTTCCTCAAAGCGTTTTCCAAGAAGCACCCAAATTCTCATCAGTTGAGGTAGATTCCTGGGTCCCACTTCAGAACAACCAAATCAGAATCTTTGAAGGCACGTCCCAGGAATCTAAATTTTAGCCAACGCCTTCCAGGTGATTCTTGTGCACAATTTTAGAATCACTGACCTAGGATAGTAGTTTCCAACCCTGGCTGCACATTATAATCACTAGGGAACATTAAAAAAAATAGTTATCATGTCTTCTCTCAAAACAATTTAAATTAGAATCTCTAGGGATGAGGTCAAGCATCATACTTTTTTTCAAAGCTCCCAGAGCTATTCTAAAGTGTGGCCTTGTTGGAAAACCACTGTTTTAGAGCACTCCATGACTCCGGCATCATCTGTCGAGGTAAAGGTTAGAAATCTGTATCAAAACATAAACTCACCTTTACATGCAAACCTCCAGCCAGGCTCACTACTGAGGGCAGGACAGTCCTTTACACCCACCTTCACTAGGTTGCTTCTATCTGTAGAGGAGAAAATATCTGGATGTGTTCTACTTGACTCCCCCCACCTCTGGGCAATTTAATTTCCAGAATGAAAGCTCAAAGGAAGATTTTTCCCTTGATAATTATTTCTTATTCTATTGCAATTTTTTGTCACATAATAGTCACTCAGTACATATCTGTTGATGGAATGTGAGTCTCTGCCTTAGTCCTTTGGGGCTGTTATAACAAAAATCCCATAGACTGAGTGGTTTATAAACAGCAGAAATTTCTGACCATTCTGGAGGTTGAGGAGTCTAAGATCAAGGTGCTGACAGATTCAGTATCTGGCGCAGACCCCTTGTTTTCGTTCACGGACAGTGCCCTCTCTCTGTGCCCCCACAGGGTGGAAGGGAGCGAGGGAGCTTTCTCAAACTCTCTTATAAGGGCACTAATTCCACTCATGAGGGCTCCATCCTTATGATCTAATTGCCTCTCAAAGGTTCCACCTTGGAAATTAGGATTCAACATATGAGTTTTGGAAGGACACAAACATTGGATCTATAGCAGTCTCTAGATCTTTAAAAGACTAAAGGCAGAAAGCTTTATCTTCCATGTTAAGCCACAATGGCAGCTAACACCACACAACACAAAGTGAACTTACAACTTATAAATTCCAAACTTGCTGACAGTTTTACTTTTCTAAATCTACACAAATAAAGTTATTTGTTTGTCTACCACCACATCATGCAAAAATAGACTAATTTTCAACAAATTTGGAGGGTATATTTGAGATGTATACTTACTATGTGATATACATGCAATTCACATACTGAGGAGTATTATGAATAGCTAAGAAGCCAAACTCCTGAGTAGCTAAAATACAAGGAAAAGCCTGTGTGATTGCCACTCAGGAAGAATAAGATCTATGTAGTAGGACATTGTGGTCACAGCAAAGAGAGTGGTTCAACTATGAGGCCAAAATTACAAGTGACAAGGGCAGAAGCTTTGAATGGCGGGCTCAATTTGCGAAGAAATTGTTTCCTCGCATGGACAATCCTAGGTGGCTTCAGGGTGAGCAATAACAGGCATTTATTTATTTTAATAATGGCTAACATTTCTCCTGTGCACAGCTGTGGAAGTCACCAGAAATTTGCTGAATGACACAGGTTTTGAACGAAAGCTCTCTTATCCAGGAAGAGAAAGCTAGTGCACAGAACCCTGTGAAGCTGGCAGCTGTCAGTGCGGTTTCATCCCGTACAGGAGCCAAGAAACAGCTCAGCCTGGTTTGGAATGTCTGGTTAACACAAGGAATAAAAAATCAAGTTAAGTTTTTGAACTGCCATCCAGAGGTTTGCTTCTACATTAATTTCTTTAACCCATATCAGTCTTCGAGTCTTCTAACCTCAGGGAACTAAAGAGAAAACTAAGAATATCGAAGGGTTTCATGAGTAAAGACAATCCTGCTTCCTTAAATATTAACTTACATTTGTAGAACTATTGATTTGTTTAAAAACTCTGTTGCTTCTACCTCACTTACTCCTCCCAATAATTCCTTGAGCTCTGGAGGACATTTTCATATAAGGGAAAAATTAGCAAACTTTCTGAAGACTTGAGTTTGGGTTCCAGGACTGTTACCTTGCCGTTTAATATTGAGGGATTGTGGCAAGTTCCTTCACTTCTTTAGGTCTTGGTTTTCTCATTTACAAAATGGAGACAATGATATGTGTGTGCCCTGAAGGAACTTGCATTTTACATTGCATAAAACATTGCATTTTAAATAGATTTCTAAACTACAAGATCTATGGAAGTGTCAGATATTATAACTATTCCAATTTTAAAGATGATCAAAGCGAGGCACAAGAGGTTAAGGAGATCACCCAAGGTAAGAAGTAACTAAGAAATGTTACCATGGTTAAAATACAGATTTTCTAATTTCCAGTCAATAAGTTTTTTCCATATAATCACAAATAGTCTCAGAACACTGCCAAACGGACTTTCTGACATCGAATCAAGAAAAAACAAACTGAGAAGTTATTATGGTCTGGGATATTAAACATTGACAAAAAGAGCTTTTCATATCTTGACCATATCTTTGGGAAAAGAAGTGTAATCACGTGAGTTACACTGAAATAATGGAAACAACAAGTAGAAAAACTAAATGAAAACTCAGTCCTTTAGCAACTGGCACCAAACTTCACACCGTGGTCGGAAACTACGATGGGTCACTCACCAAACCAATCACTCAGAGGCCTCCGAGAAAACCCCCTCTGATTTGAAATGGCTAAAACAGCAGGAACTATCTTTCCATACCATATGCCCATTATCAAGGGCTGGAGAATGAGAATCTTTGAAAAAAATCAAGTAAAATATCATAGCCTTCAGCACACCTGCTAATCCAAAAGACTGCTAGGCAGGCAGTGTAATGAAGGGAGAAGGAGGGAAACTGGGCTAAGTCGCCAGGGAGAATATAAAGGGTATGTCTTTCTAGGGAAACGTCAGCAGACTTCTTCAGTGTGGTCTTTGCCTCTACATTTGGTTTTGACCTAGAGTCTAGCAGAAGAGCTCTTTACCACTTGCCTCCCTGTAAGACACTGACATTACACAAGTTGCCAAAAAGAGTGAAGGTCCAATCTCCAGGCTCTCAATGCACAAAAGTTACCTTGTGTGGCAAATCAATTGAGTGGCTGGCTACTCAGCTTGTCCATATAGATAACAAACTCATGAGGTGGAAAGTCTCAAAAAGTCATTCGTCTCCCCATCTTCAGGCTTGTGTTGTCCCAGGCAGAGCAGCAGCCATGCTACTTCTAAAGAATCACATGTTGTCCTCACACTGCAAGATGTCATTCTAGAAAAGGCAACTTTAATCTAAAATCAGTGTTAAGTTGAGTCCAGCTTTCCAACAAAGCAGCATTTCCTCAGAATATCTGACATTGTATGGAATGTCCAGAAGCACCATGTTCATCAACTTCCGAAACAAGTATAAATTTGATACCTAAATGGTATATGGTTTAAAATTTCACAGAATCAATCACATATATTTTGTTCATTTTTATTTAAACAATCTTTGGAAGAGGGACTTTGGTTAGAGGCCAGGGGCCAGAAAGACTCTCAGGATGAAGGCTGAATGGGGGTTGAGGGTTGGTGAGGGGCTAGGGTATTCATCACAGAGGCCCATAACAAGACAGACCGACTGGATAACAGTCGGTGCCCTGCTTCCCGCATGGACGACATACCCTAGTATGGGTGTAAGTGTCAAGACTCTCTGGGTAGGAAATGCTGCACACTTGGAACTATTCACAGTTCCCATACAAAGTAGCCATTTTCCTGGTCACCCTTATTGTCAGAAGAGTCTTCACTCATAATCTAAATAACTCACTTTGTAGTTGAGCCATTTTCTCTGTCTCTTTTCAGTGGGGAACAAGAGATCTCAAAAGTTGGTCACAATCCTCTGCATTACCTTCAGGTCAGGAAGTTGTCACTTTGGCAATGGCTTTTCAACCACATTGTACGCACAAATCACCTGGGATGAATCCTTACCCCCCCATACTTGGTAACTATGGTTCAGTATCTAAAGTGGGACCCAGGAATGTGCAACTTGAATAAGTATCCTAACTGATTCTAATACAGTTAACCCATGATCCTCACTTTTCCCTACGGGCTGATCTGAGTCATCCCAAAAAAATGTTCATGGGCCCATGACATCTCCTCCAGGTTGCCCACAGTCCTTCAGGTCATAATAACTTTGCCTACAATTCCTCTGGTAGAGATTGGGTAATCTCTTAAAGTGTAAATATACGTATGTGATATGTCACAAATATATTATACTTTAAAAAATACATGCATTATATACATGTATATGTATGTGCTATATTTATATATATAAAAGTACTTGTTATAAATGAATATGAATGTCGTACATGTTATGTTTTATATTTTATGTATATGATGTTATACCTGTATGTTATAAATCATTCGTAAGTACTGTGGTTCTATTTGCTCTCATTAGGGGAGAATACTTACCCTCCCTTCATTAGGTATCCAAATGGAAGGACTTCTATAAGCCTAATATTCCTAACATTTTCCCCTATCTTTTACTTCCTTCTTCCCAGAAAAGGAGTGATCTCTCTGGTTGGTGAGGTTGGAAGACGCAGCCTAGCCATTTCCTCTCCCCTTGAGAAGCTGTTCTTTCTGCAGAGATGAAGCATTTGGGCCCAGCTACTAAAGGATGAGTTATCAGGGCAGGCTCTGCCCTCACAGGGGAGAGTTGTGGTTACCTGGACAGATCACTGCCTGCGCAGCAAATCTGCCTGACTCAAGGCCAAGAGCTATAAATTCCACTAGATAAAGCCCTAAAGCCATATTCTCCAATCAGCTTTATCAGTAATAATAATCATATTTTGATCTCTCAATTGGTTGCAAATATGGGATGGACATAGGGGTTCTATATCTTAGCCCCTTCAAACCTCTACAGCACCCCAAAAGATAGATGTCATGGTCAGCAGAAGGGTGGGTGTTTCTAAGTACCAAAAAGCTGCATGGAGAACAAAGTGTAGGCAGTGGGGATACAGGCAAGACTGAAGTTCAAGGAGGGAAGTATAAACACACCACAGGGAAAATTTACATCATAATTTACTCACACCTGGGTTTGCTGCAGACTTTTATAACATTAGCCTCTCTCCAACAAATTAAACAATTCTAGCCTTTTTAACCTTTTCTTAGAGATATTATTATTGTTAAGGGAATATAAATCCATGTAATAATAACTATATTCAGTCCTCTTGCAAATACAAGGCACTCAGATATTGATTCACTCACTTGCCAATTATGGTTGAACATTACAGTATAAAATATTACTCTGGGTGAAATGATGACATTATTCACAATCCTTGACCTCATGTAGTCAAGGCAATTTGGTAAGAACAATGGGCCAAATCTAAGTATAATAAAAGATACAAGCAATAAGCTCAAGGAGCTACTTCTCTAAGTTCACCAAAGCTTTGATGAAGAAGTATTTCACACCCAGATGACCTAGGTGCCATTTAGGATGCAGGGTGAAGGTCACTTCCACTGCCCTGTCGCCACCGACCCTGGAAAGAGAGCTTTGTCGAGCTGTATTTTTCACTGGAGACTTTCTCTAATTCATGAGCTGCTCTTTTTAAATGACAGTTCTCTCTTCCTGTGTTTCTTTTAATTAATAACCCTGTGGAATATTTTTCATTAAAAATGAATTTTACCTTTGCTATGAAATGTCAAACATGAATAAAATGAGCAACATTTTCTTACAGGGAATATTATAAAAAGGAAAGATATTAGTTTGCCTTTTCTTTGACAAATTTGACTAGTGGAATGAACTTGTTGAAGCAATACTAGTGCCTTCTCTTTATTATGTTCTTCTGCAAGCAGATGAGTGGATGCAAATAGTATTTTTTAAGAAAATTAAGTCCTTCAAAAATGCCATAATGTTAAGGGCAGGTGAAACTAAAAATTTTATGAAAGCAAAATGTAGTTGCCTTTTACTTCTAAAAAGGCAACTGAAATTTATCTCGAGGTTCTAAATAAAAGAGAGAACTTAGCTCTTGGTTTACAAAACTACTGGGTTAATCCAAAGCACAGACTGGAAAGGCTCTTTTCCATTTTTCTCAATGCTTCCCCTGAGTGTCTCCCATTAAGAGGAATACATTTATGTAATAACTCTGTTTCTGTAGCCACAGGACAATAGTTAAGGGGGCAGTATTTCAACAGTAAGTAGGGTGCTCAGACAGTCAAACGTGATAGATAAAATTCAGGGTGAATTTAGAACCTATAGTTAAAGTACAAGTTTTAGGTCAAGTTAAATTGGCTAATGCTAATTTTAGCAAACACAGCAAAACAGAGCATGGAAGTTTTGTTCATTAACTAGACTAGAAAAATGTAGGGGCTGGCCCCGTGACATACTGGTTAAGGTCAGCACACTCTGCTTCAGTGGCCTGGGTTTACAGGGTTGGATCCCAGTCATGGACCTATGCCACTAGTCAGCCATGCTGAGGCAATGACCCACATGTAAAGTGGAGGAAGACTGTCATGGATGTTAGCTCAGGGCTAATCTTCCTTAAGCAAAAAAAGAAGGAAGATTGGCAATATATGTTAGCTCAGGGCTAATCTTTCTCAGCAAAAGAAAAATATAATCCATGAGCTCAAAATGCCAAGAACTAGACTTAACATCACAACCCCTGCCTGTGCTCTTAATATGTATCATCAACCAAATGATTTCATCAAATGTTAGGGACCACAGTTGAGATTTTACCCCTAATAGAGGTTATGCTAAATGTGTGGAGTTTAGAAAGAGGTGGAAGTAGATATTGCTTTGCGTTAACAAAAGAAAGTAAGCATTTCTTTTCGGAAAAGTCAATATAATTCTGGGCAAGTATAGAAGTGTTTATTTCCACACTTCTCTGCGTATTCCATTGTTGCATGTGGCATTCCTTGCACTATAAACTGCATTTGGCTTATAAGATGGCAATTCTACCTTCTAAATAAATCAACCTGGGTACCTTGTTGACATTTCTCTTACTTTTGTTTTTGAGGAAGATTAGCCCTGAGCTAACATCTGCCACCAATCCTCCACTTTTTAGTAAGTAAGACTGGCCCTGAACTAACATCCGTGCCCATCTTCCTCTACTTTATACGTGGGAAGCCTGCCACAGCGTGGCTTGACAAGCAGTGCATAGGTCCACACCTGAGATCCGAACTGAGGAACCCCAGACTGCTGAAGCAGAACATGCAAACTTAACCATTGTGCCACTGGACCGGCCCCTCTCTTACTTTTTTATCACCAAGGATTGACAGTCTCCAGTAATATTGAGACTACAGCCTGACCTTCTCTTCCCATTAGAATTTTGAGACAGGGTCTTGGGCACCAGTGTGGCACTGCCACTTATGAAATGTCTCCTTATCACCATCTTCATCGCCATCATCATTGCCATCATCACTGCTAACCTTCCCTAAGACCTCATGTGGGATAGTCTCTATGCACTTAATAGTCACAACAACTCTATAAGGTACGTACTAACCCTAAACCCCCTGAGGACAGGAAACATATCTGTTCTATTCACTCCTAGGTATTCTGCATTTAGAAAAGTGCCTGGCACTTAAGAAGCACTCCATGCATATTTATTGACTATTATTAATCTCATTTGACAGATGTATGAACTGAGGTATAGTGAGTAAACTCATGTGCCCAAGATCACACACTTGAACTTGAAGCTGGCTCTCTAGTCCTTGGAAAGAGAGATCTTAGGACATTCCCTAGGAAAGAGTATAGATGCTCCTTGACTATGAACAGAACTGCTTTTATTTCTGAATTGGGTGGAAGCTATGGTCCACTTCTCCTGCCTACAGTTGTTTAAGAGAGAAGGAGCCATGTGTCTGGATTGCTTTCTGCTTTTCCCTTTCACTGAAACAACAACTAAAGATTCATTCTAAATCGAATGCCTGATGGTGGCAAAGAAAGAATTCAGGTACCTTCTGGAGAATCCCAAATATAACAATTTCCCCTTACCATTTTGGACAGGTTTTAATCAATTAAAATGTATCTGCTCATAGAAATCCAATGGGAAGACTAAAATTTTTTATCTCTAATTTCCCAAAGAATTTTCTAATTCCTCAAAAATGTAATCTTTGCAAATTCTTATTAAAGATACATTAAAATGATCCCAGTAGTTATCAGAATTTTAAAAAATAACTAAATTGGATACCTCTTTTCCTTCTACTTTCCTGTCAGTACTTTCTCCCCCACGAGTCTCAGGTTCTACTACCAGAAAAGGAAGCAGCATATATTGTTTTAAGTTAATGAACTCTGCAATACTGTTACTCATTCATTCAATCAACAAATGTCACTGAGGTGCTGGAGTGCAAAGAGAGGTGGAATGTATGAGTTAGTTAATAGATATTTCTCTACCTTTAAGAGCTTAACAGTCATGGCCAGGACATCTATTTAATACATATAACCCTACAAAGCAACCTACAGTAAATAACAAATAAATGATACAGTGCTGGGTGGTACAGGAGTGTAGAGAAAGGACAGATCATGTGGAGCCAGTACATGGGGCAGTGAATGGAGTAAGGGGCCCAAGGTTGATCCTTGAGGAGGGAGCTGAGGTCATAGGATAAGGTGGTTAGCTTCTCCCATAAAATAGCAATTCAAGTGACATATATCTATTTCCTTATAATACATATGTTTCCCAACCTCTCTTCCATTTGTCTAGATCTTAATGACTTCACTGTCCCATAGTTTAATGCTGTGACCTTAAATTTTTTGTTTTGAGAACAAAAGTCTTTTGGAGTGATGTCAGCAACATGGTGGAGTGAGCCATTACCTTTATCTCTCTCACTTTGAACTACAACTAAATGGACATTCATTGACCAATGGAGGAAACCCACATGGCACAACAGGATGTCTTAGAGACCCACACAGCTATACATCTGAAGGTGGATAGACTGACTCCTTGGGAAGTGGTGGAGATAAGTGAGCACTCCCCTACCCTTCTCTGGCAGCCCTGTGCACATGCCCAGATGCTTTCCTGGCTGGCACAAGTGCCCATTGTACCACTTCAGTCCCAAAAGTGGAAATGTGCCCTGGCATGACTGTGGGAAGGGGCAGCGGCAGCCCTGAGCCAATGTGCAAAAGCTTTCCCAACTGGTGGGAGAGCCCACACTGCTGCTGCAGTCCCAAAAAGTTGCTCAGGTGTGGGTTCCATAAAGAAGCCCCAATCACCAAGCACAGTGGACAGGACAACTATAAGAAGATGTGGTGGCAGATACACACATGTTCGTGAACACTTTCCCAGCCAATGTGAGTGTCCATAGTACCACTGTGGCCCCATAAGTGGGCATGTGCCTCAGCGGGGAGTAACCCTGAGCCTACATGCAAAACCTTTCCTGTCTGATGGGAGGACCAACTGCACCTGCACAACTTCCAGCAGATGGGGTGGGATGAGAAACACAGCTCCTGCCTCCCCCTGGCAGTATCAGGTGGAATCTGCCACCTGATACTACCATAAATGTGCCAGAAAAGATTAGTTCACCAAACACCATGAGAAACTACAGCAACAATTCAGAGCAGAAGGAAAATGACAAATCTCTAGAGACCAACACTAAAGTCACAGAAATTTACAATCTAAATGAGAGAGAATTCAAAATAGCTGTCATAAAGAAACTCACAAGATACAAGAAAACTCAGAAAGACAGTTCAATGAGCTCAGGAATAAAATTAATGAGAAGAAGGAATACTTCACCAAAGAGACTGAAACTATTAAAAAGAAGAAGAAGAAGAAATTCTGGATATAAAGAACAGAATTAACGAGATTAAAAAAAAAATCTAGAATCCTTAAAAAATAGACCTGATGTTATGGAGGAAAGATTAGTGATTTAGAGGACAGAAATCTAGAAATGCTTCAGGTGGAGGAGAAGAGAAAACTAAGATTTTTTTTTAAATGAAGGAATTCTTAGAGAAATATCCAACTTATTAGGAAAAGCAACACAATAATTATAGGTATTCCATAGGGATCAGAGAGAGAGAAAGGAGCTTAGAACTTGTTCAAAGAAATAATAGCTGAGAACTTCCCAAGCCTGGGGCGGGAACTGGATTTACAAATACATGAAGCCAATAGAACTCTTAATTACATCAATGCAAAAAGATCTTCTCCAAGGCATATAATAGTAAAACTGGCAAAGTCAACAACAGAGAAAAAATATTAAGGGCAGCAAGGCAGGAGAAAATAACCTACAAAGGAACCCCTATCGGGCTTTCAGCAGGTTTCTTGGCAGAAACCTTACTGGCTAGGAGAGAGTAGAATGATATACTCAACATACTGAAAGAATAAAATTTTCAGCCAAAAATATTCTATCCAGCAAAACTATCCTTCAGATATGATGGAGAAATAAAAGCTTTCCCAGATAAACAAAAACTGAGGGAGTTCATCACCACTAGAAGTCCCCTACAAGAAATGATTAAGGATGCCCTCCTACTTGAAACAAAAAGGCAAAGGTCTACAAAGCTTTGAGCAAGAAGATAAATAGACAAAATCAGGAAACTGCAGCTCTCTTTCAGAACAGAGTAGCAAATACTTTATTTTAACTTAAAGGGAAGGAAAGCATCAAACGTAACTATAACCACTTCAACTTTGTCACAAACTCACAACACAAAACAGAATAACTTGTGACAACAATAACTCAGAAGAGGAAGAGGCAATGGATGGAACCTGCTTAGGTTGTTGGAGATAAGAGGCTATCAGAAAATGGACTATCTCATCTATGAGATCTTTTATACAAACCTTGCAGTAATCACTAAACAAAAAATCAGAGCAGAGCCACAATTCATAAAAAAAGAGAAAACTGAGAAAACCTCCACAGAAAACCACCCAAATTAAAAGGCAGTCAGAAATACAAAGGAAGAGAAACAATGGAAATATAGAACAACTGGAAAGCAAGAGATAAAATGGCAGTATTAAGCCCTCACGTATGAATAAATGTTCTAAATGCAATTGGATTGAATTCTCCAACCAAAAGACTCAGAGTAGCTGGATGGATTAGAAAACAAGACCCAACAATATGATGCCTCCAGTAAACACAACTCAGCTCTAAAGAAAACCATAGGCTCAGAGTGAAGGGATGGAAGATGATACTCCAAGCAAATGGCAAACAAAAGAAAGCAAATGTTGCCATACTTATACCAGACAAAGCAGACTTCAAGATAAAAAAGACAATGAGAGACAAAGAGAGGCAGTATATAATGATAAAAGGGACTTTAGCCAAGAGGACATGCACTTATAAATAAATATGCACCTCACACAGGATCACCAAAAAATATAAAGCAACTATTAACAGACCTAAACGGAGAAATTAACAGCAACACGATGATAGTAGGGGACCTCAACACCTACTTACGTCAATGGATAGATCATTAAGACAGGAAGTCAGCAAGGAAATAGTGGATTTAAATGAAACACTTAAGCAGATGGACTTACTAGATATACAGAGAGCATTCCATTCAAAACAACAGAATACGCATTCTTCTCAAGTGCACATGGAACATTCTCAAAGATAGACCATATTTTAGGAAACAAGGCAAGCCTCAATAAATTTAAGAGGATTGAAATCATATCAAGCATCTTTTCTGGCCACAATGATATGAAATTAGAAACCCACCACAAGAAAAAAGCTGGGAAAGTCACAAATATGTGGATACTAAACAATATGCTACTGAACAACCATTGGATGAATGAAGAAATCAAAGGAGAAATTAAAAAATACCTGGAGGTAAATGAAAATGAAAATACAACATACCTACTCTTGTGGTATGCAGCAAAAGCAGATCTAAGATGGAAATTCATAGCAATACAGGCCCACTTCAACAAACAAGAAGACTGTCAAATAAGTAATCTTAAACTACACCTAACAGAACCAGAAAAAGAAGAACAAATGAAGTCAAAAGTCAGCAGAAGAAGGGAAATAATAAAAACTAGAGCAGAAATAAATGAAATAGAGACTAAAAAACAGTAGAAAGGATCAATGGAACTAAGAGCTGTTTCATTGAGAAGATAAACAAAATTAAGAAACCCTTAGCCAGACTCACTAAGAAAAAAGAGAGAAGGTTCAAATAAGTAAAACTAGAAATAAAACAGGAGAAATTACAACATATACCACAGATATACAAGGGATTAGAAGAGAATAAAGTGGAAAACTATATGCCCAGAAATAGGATACCCTAAAAGAAGTGGATAAATTAGAATCATACAACCTCCCAAGAGAAAATAGAGACTCTGAATAGACTAGTCACAAGTAAAGAGATTGAAAGTAATAACAAATCTCCCAAAAAATAAAAGTCCAGGACCAGACATTATCTCTGGAGAATTCTACCAAACATTCAAAGAAGATTTAATACCTATCCTTCTCAAACTATTCCAGAAAACTGAGGAAAATGGGACACTTCCTAACACATTCTATGAGGTCAACATCACCCTGATATCAAAGCCAGACAAGGACAACAAAAAGAAGGAAAATTACAGGCTAATATCACTGATGAACATAGATGCAAAAATCCTCAACAAAATATTGGCAAACCGAATACAGCAATACACAAAAGGATCATACGCCATGATCAAGTGGGATTTATACCAGGGATGCAGGGATGGTTTCAACATCCACAAATTAATTAATGTGATACACCACATTAACAAAATGAGGGATAAAAACCACAAGATCATCTCAATAGATGCAGACAAAGCATTTGACAAGCTCCAACATCCATTTATGATAAAAACTGTCAGTAAACTGGGTATAGAAGGAAAGTACGTCAACATAATAAAGGCCATATATGACTAACCTACAGCCAACATCATACCCAACAGGGAAAAACTGCTAGCCATCCCTCTGTGAACAAGAACAAAACAAGGGTGCCCACTCTCACCACTCCTTGTCAATATAGTACTGGAGGTTTGGGGCAGAGCAATCAGGCAAGAAAAAGAAACAAAAAGAATCCAAATTGGAAAGAAAGAAATGAAAGTCTCGCTGTCTGCAGATGACATGATTCTATATATAGAACACCCTAAAGAATCCATCAGAAAACTATTAGAAATAATCAACAACTGCAGCAAAGTGGCAGCGTACAAAATCAACTTAGAAAACTCAGTTGCATTTCTATACACTAATAACGAACTAGCAAAAAGAGAAGTCAAGAACACAATACCATTAACAGTCATAACAAAAAGAATAAGATATCTAGGAATAAATTTAACCAAAGAGGTGAAAGACCTATACACTGAAAACTATAAGACATTATTGAAAGAAATTGAAGATATAAGGAAATGGAAAGATATTCCATTTTCATGGATTGGAAAAATATACATAGTTAAAATGTACACAGCATCTAAAGCAATCTACAGAGTCAATGAGATCCCAATCAGAATCCAAATGATATTCTTTATGGAAATAGAACATAGAATCCTAAAATCTATAGGGAACAACAAAAGACTTCAAATAGACAAAGCAATCTTGAGAAAAAAGAACAAAGCTGGAGACATCACAGTCCCTGGCTTCAAAATATACTATAAACCTGTGGTAATCAAAACAGAATGGCACTGACACAAAAAGAAACACATAGATAAATGGAACAGAAGTGAAAGTCCAGGAATAAAACCACACTTCTATGGTCAGTTAATCTCCGACTAAGGAGCCAAGAACATACAATGGAGAAAGGAGTCTCTTCAATAATTGGTGCTGGGAAAACTGGACAGCCACATGAAAAAGAATGAAAGAGGACCATTATCTTACACCATACACAAAAATCAACTCAAAATGGATTAAAGACTTGAATGTAAGACCTGAAACCATAAAACTCCTAGAAGAAAATATAGGCAGTACACTCTTTGACATTGGTCTTAGCAGCATCTTTCCAAATACCATGCCTACTCTGGCAAGGGAAACAAAAGAAAAAATAAACAAATGGGACTACATCAGACTAAAAAGCTTCTGAAAGGCAAAGGAAACAAAAAGACAACCCACCAACTGGGAGAAAATATTTGCAAATCATATATCCAATAAGGGGTTAATTTCTAAAATATATAAAGAACCCATACAACTCAACAACAAAAAAACCAACAACCCAGTCAAGAAATGGGCAGAGGATAAGAACAGACATTTCCCCAAAGAAGATAGCCAGATGGCCAACAGGCACATGAAAAGATGTTCAACATCACTAATTATTAGGGAAATGCAAATCAAAACTACAATGAGATATCACTTTACACCTGTCAGAATGGCTATAATTACCAAGACAAAAAATAACAAATGTTGGAAAGGATATGGAGAATAGAGAACCTTCATATTCTGCTGTTGGGAATGCAAAGTGGTGAAACCACTATGGAAAACAGTATGGAAATTTCTCAAATAATTAAAAATAGAAGTATCACACAATCCAGTTATCCTACTACTGGGTATTTATCCAAATAACATGAAATCAACAATCCAAAGAGACTTGTGCACCTCCATGTTCACTGCAGCATAACTCACAATAACCAAGACATGGCAGCAACACAAGTGCCCATCGACTGATGAACAGATAAAGAAGATGTGGTATATATATATACAATGGAATACTACTCAGCCATAAAAAATATAAAATTGTCCCATTTGCAACAACATGGATGGACCTTGAGGGTATTATGCTAAGAAAAATGAGCCAGACAGAGAAAGACAAATACTGCACTGTTTCACTCATATGTGGAAGATAAATATATGGATAAAGAGAAGAGATTAGTGGTTACTGTTACAGGCTCTTAACATCATCCCTGATATCAGTTCCCCCACATTGAACCTAGTGTTTATGGGGTTAAAACTAAAACCCACCACCCCCTTTCCTGCTTCTCTAGCTCCACTCATACGTAAATACCTGTTTCTTTAAACTTTGACTCCTTGAGCTTTACAACTAAATGGGAATTACAAATTGTTAACAGCCCAGGTGGCCTGGAGTTGGAGGCACAGGAAAGTTTAGCTAATCATGTGTCCTTGAAGTTTGCCAGGAAAGCCACTGTTTCAAGAATATCAAGGAGCGGAGGCTTCCCAGACCTCAACTCCTTGACTCCCGGCGCTTGAACCCACCTCAAACAGGAAGATGAGACAACGGCAAAGGACGCCCACCTGCCATCCTCCTATCTCACCATCCGGCCCGCCCTCGCTGCAAGCAGCCTCTCAAGGCCAAACGCAGGCTGGTGGGAAAGCAGCGAGCTGCACAAGCTACATGCGGCCCCTCCCCTACCCAAAACCCCAAATAAAAATCCCTACCCATTCCTCATCGGGGAGCTAGCAATTTTTGAGGCATGAACCCTTGCTTTGCTCCCTGTGCCTGGCATAGTAAAAAACTTTCCTCTTCCACTCAAGACTCTGTTCTCGTTATTTGGATTGGCATCGGGTTCAGAGACCGAACTTTCGGTTACATTACCAGAAGAGTAGGGGGCGGGGAGGTGGTGAAAGGGGTAAAGGGGCACATACACATGGTGACGGATAAAAATTAGACCATTGGTGGTGGGCACGATGCAGTCTACACTGAAACTGATAATAGTGTAAACCCCAAATTATACAATGTTATAGACCTTTACAATTTCAATAAAATCATAGGAAAAAAGTCTTTTTATGACTCAATAAATACCTTTGCCCTGTTCTCCATTTAAAATAACAGTTTTTGCTGCTGTATAAATGGCTATACTTTGTCTTTATTCTAGCCCTGGTCATTCATATTAGTTTGACCTTATTTTGGTGAGATATTAACTGCATCTCTGATATTCTTTAGCTCGAGTTAATCTGCTGCATCTTTGACAAACTGGAACACACCCAAGTATTGAATACTTCCACTGTCGGCAATCTAGACTAGAGCAGCAGTTTTCTAAACTGGGCGTACTTTGCTCTAGAGGATTTGGACAAAATGAGAAAATGCATGCATAATTTGAAATTCTATGGCATCAATTATGAATTTATTTCTGGGATATGAATATTTGACCATGGAAAATATAGAGGTGCCTGTGCTTCCAGAAAGAGATTGAAATGTTTATTTCATAAAGTTTGTTCAAAAGCTGGAAATTCAAATCTCTTATATTCTGCCTGGTATAGTAAAGCCAGCTTACCCTCTGAGTATCAGATACATTTTCATATAATTACATTCGTTGCAAGTCTTTTCTGTTGACAGACTTGCTCTGATTGATTTTTTTGAATTTTTAAGTTCTCTCTCTTTCTCTCAGCATTGTTTGAGCTTCATTAACATTTGCCAACCTTCATAGAATTGCTAGTTCACAAAAACACCCCTCTAAAAGAATATGCCAAGTAGAATGGCCTAGGAACCCAACAACAGAGATTTTTCATTTTGGTAAAACCACCAAATCGAAATCTACACTGATAGTTTTCTCACCAGAGCAAATGTCCATGTAAGACCTTCTTCACAAAGACTTTGGAGAAGTCTGTGCATTAGAATGAAGGGGATGGGGCCCCCGACAGGCACTTTTCTTTGCTGCCCACCCTCATCCCCACTCCCAACAGCCCACAGAGAAAGTTTTCCTGGTGTGTGATTTCAGTAACAAGCCACTTTGTGACCATCAGGTGTGGACATGCTGCTATTAACAAGCCAGCAGTCAGCTTGGTTTAATGGAGTCATAAATCCAGCAGGCTGGATCTGATCTCTTGTGCTTGCTCTTTGCTGGCACAACAGACTTTTCCCTGTGCAATAGCACACTCTACAATGGCTAAGTGGGTCATCCTGGTTTCTGAATTTCCGAGCATTAGGAAACGCTATTATCTCACTCAAGAGGGGGCATGTATCTTCCCGTTACGGGAAACTAACTTTCAAAGGACCTCTGTCACATAGTACCCATTTAACGTACTAGAATCGTGCTATGCTCCACGACCATTTCTAAAGCTGTTGCCAAGGCACCTGTTAAAAGAGGGAAGCAAATTCCTGGACAGGGTCCAGCGCCCCACATTACCTCTGTGTGCTGCCTTTAAAGAAACTGGCTGCCTTGTACATGCAAAATTAGCAGCCATAATTTTTACTTTGCAGTTTCCATTCCAGATTGTGAGTTTCTTAAGGGACAGTGCCTCTGCTGAACTTCTACAGATGACATCACTCTCTAGAGGATAAAACGGTAGACATAGAACAAACCTCAGTGAAATCAAATGCCAACTTCTAGAAGTGTTGGGTGAATTGAGTATAACCTGATTCAGAAAAAAGGGGCAGAAAACGAATTACTTTCTCTGCGAGAAATTACTGTAGCCTAGCTGGGTCACCTGAGTGTCTCTGGCTATTTAGTAGAATGACTTGATTTGATTCTTTTGGGAAAAGATCACTTGATTGGAATGTCAAAATCTATGAAATGCACCTCCCAGCTGGGAAAAAAGTGGACATTTCAGGATTCTATTTTGGTCATAATAGTCAACTATAAAGAATTCAATCTAACCACAGAGCGAGTTTCTAGTTTCTCATTTGCAAAATGTATACAATGCTTCAAAATGCTTTCTATTCTATATAAATTGATATGTTTTATTACAATATCTGTTTTCCTTTTTTGGCAATAGTCTGAATTCACTGAATTCACAATAATGCTGAATTCACTGTATGCATCTTGAAACCCCTCCTCTGAATAACCAAATGCTTCTCAAAATACGTCCCGTTGTAAAGTATTACAAAGCTACTGCTCAGAATCCGTGTGGAAGCCTTTGGAATATATGTCTGTGAAGCTCTCTATTTTCTCAGGTACCTCAGAGGACAGAAAAAGTTGAGTCAGTGGATTTGGCTCAAAAAGCGAAGAGAAAAAATTCCTATAATGACAAACCATATGATCAAATTTAGATGTTGTCTTGGAGGTTGAGGAGGGAGGAACCCCCCAGAAAAGTACGCTGCCTAAAAATATATTCAAATACAGGTAGGTAAACAGATCCAAATTTAATATTTTATATTGAACCACAGAGAACATCCATTAACTTCTTTTTCTAAGAAAGAGAAGGAAAAAGAGACATAAGAAGATAAGAAGTTAGGATAGGAAAAACGGCATGTATTCCAAATTCAAATCAACACCAAAAGGCATTAGGGAAGAAAATAATATAGACATGTCAGTCTTAATATTAATAGAAATCCTTGCTTTCTAATTCGAAAGGAGTATTTTCTTTCAATGAAGACGGTATGATATAGCACTTTGCTTCCAGTGGCCCCTCATCAAAGATTAATTGTTGAGAATTAAGAAGTGGTAGATACATTGGAAATGAGAAGTCTGGCATCCTTACAAAGGCACTACTGTAAGGCAGGATTCAGCCCTAAAATCAAAATGAATGTTTCAAGTGATTGATGGCCACTTTGAGGATTCCCAAGAAAAATAATGTATAAAATATCTACCCCCTTATATTATGTTAGCTAAATACTCTTCTGTCTACTAAAGGTTTATTCATTTCTTTCTTGTTTCCTACTAAAATACGTATTTTCTTGCAATCAGAATAAACTCTAGTTTTGAAAACGGGAGCTGTCCAACCATAGACAGTGTAATCTACTGTCCAGTAAGTTGGTAAGTTATTGAAGTCAGTCCCCACTCTGAAATTTGGGAGACTCTGTCCTTAAATAACTGCTTTGGAGGCATTATTGAAGAGTGAGGGATCTGTGAACCTCTGTCCTGAAACTAAATGTGAAAAAGTTTCTATTATGTCTGGAAGAAGACCAACAGAGAGCCCTAAATAGAAGCAGCGTAAGGGCTCAAAAGACTGCATAATTAGGTCTCTGCTTCAACTAAATGCATGTGACAAACTTCTGGAATCGCTGAAACCTGTCTCTTTCTACTACCACCAAAGGAATGAGAGCCACTCAGAGTTGGGAAACTGAGGTTAGAGCCTCAGAGCAGCTATCAGCTCTGAGGCCACAAACAAGTCACCTCATCTCTCTTAGCTTACTTCCCTCAGTGCTGATTTTATCTCAAACGAAATAACGCCTGTGGCATGTAAACTGCAAGGCAGTGAGCTACATCAGTTTGGAAGAGAAATTCTACAAACCATAACGTGTAAGCAGAGCTATTGCCAGCGGGGCCTGTGCTTCACAGTGACTTGGCAATCCTGATTATCAATGGAGGTAACAGGGTTATAACCACACTCTGCTCAGGTTAAAGTGTGGTATGCAGATTCTTCTAAGGAAACTGCAACAAAAAAGTTAGCTCTTCGAAGTCCTTTAGAATGAAATTAAGCTTCTATTCTTGTACGCACAGCCCCCGGCATCAGGTGATCCTAATTCACTCAACAGTGAGGTCAAAATTGCTGCACTATTCTGCAACCACTGACAACTACTGCACTGGACAGAAACTGCGGGCACAAATGGTTAGACACTGCAACTCGAAGTTAACTCTGATTGTGATTTAACACTAATTAGTAATGGTCATTTTCATAAGCCTATTTCATAAGGCTCTTTGCCAAAGTTAAAGTTGTCAAGGGTATCATTTGTTTTTCTAGATGACAGTGATTATTCTAGTCAGTGATGATAAAAACTGTGCTGGATAGCATGCCTGATTCATGTTTCATTCATTCAGTTATATAGCAGGCACTCTTTTGGTCATTACAGAGATTGCTTTACAGAGCTCACTGTTCAGTTAAAATAAACAAAAATGTAAATAGAAAACCAAAGTACCACAATCAATGCCATGAGAAGTAAGCATAGATATTATGGAATACTCCAGAGTTTTATGGAGACCAAGTTGTCTTTTGTTTCAACTGTGGACAATGTTTTAGTAATATCTTCTTCATGGGATTAAAAAAAAGTATGAATTTGTGAAATGAATACGCTCCCATATTTTGTTTAGCTGATATCCCAGTGTAGGGGGAGGGGAGAAAAGAAAGTAGTGAAGTTGGAACTCCCATGATCACATTCCTAGATCATTTCCTCAAAGATGCCCGTATTAACTACTGAAATGCATGTAGTCGGCAACACATGTACAGCAAAGAAGTATTCTAGATCTATTTCATTTCCAATTCCAGTATGTTTGCCATCCGCAAAAGGTCATCTTTGTAGAGATGCTTCATTGCTCACAGGAAAAAAAGGCATTTTAGGCCACTGGATTCACCATGAAAAGAAGGCTTTCTGGAAAGAAAAACAGTTACTGAGTTCTGAGCCTGAGCTAGTGCAACAGTGAGCCTAAACCACTATTTCTTATTACTGGAACATTAAAATACAGATTGGTGCTATGTTTACCCATAAAATTGCCAGCTAGCTTTAATGACTCTCTAATTAAAAACAGCGCCATCTCTGGAAAAGGACTCTGGCTTTATGGGGTGAAAGGGATGCTACAGGTGACTCTATGTTCTGCTTTTCCATTTTAGGATTTGTATTGATCATTCTTGGGGGCAATTTTTCCACGTTTAAATGGGAACCCTTTTTAAAATCACTCTAGGAGTGCCAGAACATTTTGCGAGTATTGATAATTATGCATTACCCAGAAGTTACAAAAATCAATACTGCCTGCTGACGCTGCAGTACATCTCCAGTAAGGAAGACCTATTTCAGCTGTAAGTTTCGATTTTAGAATGTTTCTCAAAGTTACTCTTTCACATTTAATTTAAAAAAAAAAGGTTGTTAAGGACTGAATGTTTGTGTTGTGTTGTCTCCGCCGAATTTGTATGTTGAAGTTCTAACCCCCCAGTGTGACTATATTTGGAGATTTGGGCCCTAAGGAAGCAATTAAGGTTAAATGAAGTTATAAGGATGGAGTCTTGATCCAATAGGATTAGTGTCCTTAAGAGACAAGAGAAAGCTCATTCTCTCACCAGAGAGCTCATTCTTTTTCCCCGCAGGCACTCAGCGAAGAAAGGCCAAGTGAGCACACAGGAAGAAGGCCGCCATCTGTAACCCAAGGAGAGTGCTCTCACCAGACACCAACCCTGCTGACACCCTGATCTTGGACTTCTAGCCACCAGATTGTGAGAAAAGAAATTTCTGTTTAGCCACCCAGTGTGTATTATTTTCTTATGGCAGTCCAAGCAGACTAATACAAGGGTTAAATGAATGTTATTAAGGGGGCCCAGATTAGCCTGCGTCTTGAACTAAGGGATACAGAGATGTTCGGTAAAAAGGAGTAGAAACTGGGAGCAAGATAAGTCTCTGAGGAAGCAGTGGAGGCCTTTCTTTGAGGCCACAACTAAAGGGCAAGTGTCAGTTTTGTATCACTTTTGATCAGTGTCCAATGGACTCCACCCCATGACAGTAGTAGATGTACCAGAAACATCTTCTCTGAAGCCATTTGGCTTAGAAATTTTACTTAACACCAGCAACAAATTCAGCAGAGCCACAGAGTGAAAAGATGCAACAGTTCTCTGACCATGACAACTCTATGTACCAGACGTAGTCTTTAAAAGGGGAGCCCACTTTATTATACAATTTTAGCCTGTATTGACATTGTTCAACCTTAGTTATTTTTTTCTTTTCAAATTCCAGTTAGCAGTCTTTTTATTAGTTTTTAGAATTGGCCACATCGTAATTTAACTCTCATTCCTAACAAAGAATTGTTCTCAACATTGGCTTGTTCCATGCCTGTTTCCTGCTCTCAACCTGGTCTCAGATTTTCCCAATTCTATATGGAAACACTTATTTTTGTTTTCTTTCTTTCTTTCTTCCTATCTTCCTTTCTTTTGTTTGATCAACTAACATTTTTAGCAATCATAATTGTCACATTTGGCAGTAAACAATATTTTTTTCACAACTTCTAATGTGAAAGTGCTAACCTCAAAAAAAACCTTAAAATACAAAGATGAAAGAAAAGGGGTTTTATTTAATGTGAGAAATTTTATTTTTACATATGTTTATACCAAATGGTGCAGCAGCCAGTATAGTTCTTAAAAGTACTGACAAGATAGCAAAGAGTACTATATCAGAATGCAGTATTATCGGCACGGCAACATTTTACCATATTTAGTAACACTTCTTGAACAATACTGACATGTAAGTTACATGCTTTTACTAAAATGAGACCCTTCACAATACAGGTGATACACCTGCTGGAGCCACACGATACACATTGGCTCATGCAGAGATTGGGAGTCCTGCTCATGACTCTGAACACTGCCTATAACTCGGTTTTTTGGCTCCACTGTTAGTTTTATCCTGAACATGGCATGAAAAACACTAAAATCAATCTAAGAATCACATGCAAACTCATACCAAATACCTTCCTTCTTCCCTATTAAAATTGAACACAATCAAGTATTGCATTTTACTCACAATCTTCTACACAAGGCTGTTAATCTAGGCTAAACAGTAGAAATACAGCCAGCATGGGATTCACAGGACTTGGATTCCAGTCCAAGCTCTGCTAAGTGAACTTGAGCAAGTCATTTAATTCTCTGGGTCTCAGTTTTCTTATCTTTAAAGAAAATAAGTTGGACTAGGCAATCTGCAAGATCCTTCTCTGCTCTGGAATATTTCTCTGTTTGAACTGAAATCCTAACTCCAGTGTCATCACCACCTCCTGGAATCCTTCCTCATCTCCTCCTCCGGGATGAAGTGGATTCAACTCCCCGGTGCCCCCTTTGCACCCTGAGTGAAGCCCTCTCGTAGCACTTCTCTGATTCTATATGATTTATTCATTGGACTCTCTCACTAGACTGCAGGCTCCTGCAGAGAATGCACTTGGCCTTTTATCTCCATAACCCCACAGTTACGTAGAAGAGGCATGACAGGCATATACTGACTATATACTGAGCCAGCCAATACTTTCCGTGCCACACTTCATCAAACTGTCTCATCAGAAGAGGGACAGAAAGTAGCAAATATAACTCCTCCCTCATCCTATTTAAATAGTCCATCTGGAGGAAACTATATTCTTGCTATCTTGAAACTAAAGGAAATATTTAGAAAAAATTCAAAATCCCAGCCATAGTTAATGAATCTGCTAGTGC
This sequence comes from Equus quagga, assembly GCF_021613505.1. Taxonomy (NCBI): domain Eukaryota; kingdom Metazoa; phylum Chordata; class Mammalia; order Perissodactyla; family Equidae; genus Equus; species Equus quagga. Next base: position 8,934,522 of record NC_060286.1, read on the forward strand.
TAATGTAGGATTTATTTCAGGTTTCAAGGAAATAGAATTCTCCTGACAGTCTCATGGACAAATATACCCACCAATTTTAAAATATCTCTGGGGCCAGCCCAGGGGCATAGTGGTTAGGTTCGCACATTACACTTCCGTGACCCAGGGTTCACAGGTTCAGATCCTAGGCACGGACCTGCACACTGCTCATCAAGCCATGCTGTAGAGACGTCCCACATACAAAATAGAGGAAGATTGGCACAGACGTTAGGTCAGCGACAATTTTCCTCACCAAAAAAAAAAAAAGTCTAATTGTTTTATATTCGTAAAATATAATGTCTGTAGGTTTCAGCATCTCTTATGGAAAAAGGTTACAGTGAAATTACCAAGATATCTGCAGATTTGAGGACCTCTGAGAACACAGATTTCTTATCAATCTTTATAAGTGGTACATCGGTGGTCATCAGGACCACCCCTAGGTTGGATGATTGGCTAGAAGGACTCACAGGATTTAGCACATAATCATCCTCATGGCTTTGACTTACTACAGCGTAAAGATACAAAGCAAATTAGCACAGGGAAAAGGTGCATGCGCGAAGCCTCCGAAGGCCCCCTTCCTAATTCCTCCAGCAACATGTTGTGACAACACTTGTGAAGTGTTGCCACCAGGGATGCTCATTAGGGACTCAGTGCCCAGGGTTTTCATTGGAGGTTGGTCACATAGGTATCCTCTGCCTGGCACATACAAAATTTCAGACTCCTGGAAAGACAGTAAATGTTTAGCATAAACCACACTCTTTGAATAAATAGTAGAGGCACAATGAGCCACTCTTATCAGTTGAGTGGTGGGAACCCTCTTGAAATCCACATTCCCAGATGCCAGCCAAAGGCACATTTCATACGCAGGTCTTTCAAAGCACAGCGGTCATGCTTGCTATGTTAACTCTTTTTACACAAATGATAAACGCCAGGTATCACAACTAGGCAGAATGAGCAGAGGTACAACAATTACTTTAAAAGTCTGATTAGAATCCTTTAAAATATAGATGTCACCTGTGCTGGCTGTGCTGCTTGCCTTCCCAGACCCGTACCTCAAGTTAATACACACCATACTGTCATTCCAGGAAATGGTATCTTAAATTGGCTAAGCAAATAAACACGTAAATAAAGTCAGCAAGCGAGTCAACCTTCTTCTGTTGATTTCCGATGACTTTTCTGAATATGTTTACACTTATTGGAAACTATGGAATTGTGTTCATATTATTGAAAAGAAAATGCACCAATCAGTGCTTTTGCTCAACTCAGTTCAGACTCTGACTCTCGCACAGGAGGTCTTAATCTGCAGCAGTTTGGTAAAACCCGTAGAACAGGCCTCATTTCAGAAGGGCTGCTTTAAATGCACAAAATAAAATACATAGTATTGCAAAGGAAACACATTATACTGAAATCCAGTTATCAAAATATTAAAAAGTAATTCACAAGATAGTAATCTGCCTGCTTTTTTATTAACACAATAACATCACCTAGCAGCAGGTCTAATAACTACCATGATTATTAAGCAGTGATGAGTGTAAACAACATTTCAGGATATCTTCAACAAATACAGTATGATACGAAAATATCTATGATTTATTTTGGTACTTCTAATAATACTGTAGTTTGTTACCAGCCTTTATAATTATAAAGGAAAAACTAAATTTCACTTAGAAGTTAAAGAAACTAAAGATGTAATAATTTTTCTCAGCCAAATTTACAGGCCCCAGGTAAAATTTTCAGGCTTCTAGTATCACAAGATCAAAGGTTCATTAAATCATCGCATTCAGTTCACCAACTGTTGGACCAAGAGCGAGCAGACTTGTTTCATTTGACCATAGTATTTAAAAAACAAAGCAAATTAGTTACCAAACTAATGTGATTTCAACATAAAAAATCATACTGTTGGCTTCTCAAAGAAAAAAAAAAAAATGCAAACCACGCAACACTGGGCTGCATTCCAGCAAGGCAATGTGCAACCAGACTGAGCAGCAGCTACCCGTTTCACATATGGTGCGAACTCTCCAGCCTTCACAGCCACATTAACCTTGCCCCACTCACGTGTGTTAGCTACCTGGCTCCTGTAGCCACATTGTTTTGTTTGATTTTTGTTTGTGTGTGTGTGTGTGTGGCCACCTCTTGTATATGGTATTTTCCATTTCATGGTAACCCTCTGGCTAGGTGGCAAGTAGTAGAGATTTGCTTTCTAATAAAGGGGGAGAGAATTCTGTTTGCATACCCACTGTTATCCCCATCTAACTTCCAGTCCCCTACTTTCAGCAACTGACACACTAAAGCCCAAGGGAAGCTAAGTGTTTTGGTAAATAAAGTTTTACTGAAGGACAACTACACTCATTTATTTATATACTATCTTTGGCTGCCGCTATGGACTGAATTGTGTCCCCCCAAAACTCATAGATGGAAGCCCTAATCCCCCAATGTGATGATATTGACGAGAGGGTTTGGGGAGGTTATTAGGTTTACGTAAGGTCATGAGGGTGGGGTCCTCAGGAAGAGATTAGTGCCCTTATAAGAAGAGACACCAGAGAGATCGCTTCCTCTCTCTCTCTCCCCACCATGTGAGGACATAGCAAGACATCTGCGAACTAGGAAGAGAAGAGCCCCTACTGGGGAACCAAATCAGCCAGCACCTTGATCTTGGACTTCTCAGCCTCCAGGACTGTGAGAAATAAATTTCTGTTGTTTAAGCCAGCCAGTCCACACTGTTTTGTTGTGGAACCCTGAGCTAAGACAGCTGCTTTCATGCTACAACGGTGAAGTCGAGAAGCTGAGACAGAGACTGTATGGCCCTCAAATCCTAAAATATCTACCACCTGGCCCTTGACAGAAAAAGTTTGCCAAAACCTGCTCTAGCTGTTGGATGAAATTACCAGTTATAGTTCTAAACTTTTTATATAGAAGGGCTTAAGGATGGTTAGTGAGAGTTATATTTACATAACGAGTATCTTATTTTTCCTTAATGGAGATGGAGGCAAGCAGCGAAGGCACAATCACATTCCTCCCTTTTGCGGCCACCGAGAACTGAACACTATAAAAACCTCTCCACTGAGCCACCCTATGTGTCCTGTGGCCAGAGCCGGAATCTATGATGGCTGAAAATTTGGGTCCAAGACTGTTCCCCTGACTTACCAGGAGTGTGCCCTTAATTAATGGTTATACAGCTATGAGATATCAATACGTACTAAGGACATAGGTTTGATTATACTATTCCCAACAAATGTTCACTGCAAGAATGCTCACAATGATAGCAATATGAACAAAATTTTTTTATTAATAATAGCTCAATGGGGAACAAAGTTAAAGTGACTAAGTGAATGAGATGCTCCATAAACTGTTGACAGTGTGTCTGTGGAATATTGCTGTAGAAAAAAAATGTCAGCTACTTTGACAACTCAAAGCAACATGGCATAGTCTAAAGAATATGGCTTTAAGAACCAGACAGAGATTGATTCAAATCCTGGCCCTGACCCATAATTTATTTGGCAACTAGCTGTCCCACCCTCAGAACCCCAACCTCATCATCAATGAGATGGAGATTATACAGCCTCATCTGTGGGTTATTGACAATTAATAAGATTAATTATTAGAAGTAAAATATGTTGAAGTTCATGGGTAATAAAATAGGCTTTCAAAACAGTAGTTATACTCATGGATCATTGGAGGATATTTTCTCACAGTTTCTCTCTTTTATGAGAATACTTTTTTGTGACAATAAACACACTGATTGACAATACACCTGTCCCCACATTTTGCCAAGTTATTGAAACTGTCCATCAGTTTCAGAAGGGTGGAATTATTTTTTTAAAAAAACAGATACAGGTTGTAACAGGGCACGGGTTAGAAAGAGAAGAAGCCATTCACTGTAACTCGCGCACCGGCATCTGCAGAGGTAAGGGCACCACTCCTGGGGCCCACGAAACAACACGGGCTTTCTGTCTCCAGCTTCTCTTCCTACCAGAGGTAGCCACGCTGGCATGTGCACTCAGCTTGCAGAACCTGTGTGTGTGTGTGTCTGAGACAGAGAGATGCGCACATGCTCAGATGTGTGAAAGAGAAAGAGAGGTAACAGAGCTTTGTGATGGATTCATTCTGAAGAACCAGAATTTATTTTCTACTAGTGAGTTGTCTTAATTATCCCTCTTTGACACTTTGCCTTGCAAACAAATCAATTGGTTATTTGATAGTAATCCCTCTGGCCCGAGTTTCCTCGCGTGTTTTAAGAGAAAATAACTGCCTTTTTTTACAGGAATATTACAAACATCAGATGAGATACTGTGTAAACAACATGCTTTGAGGGGGACAGTGACAAATGTCTGTTCTGAGGACTGTAACGACGATGGATAGCAGTTTCAGTAATCTCATAGTATGTGGGAAGATTTCAAAACTGGCAAAATTTATATTGGAGAAGACCTAATAGGATATAAGAATTTCAAATATCTAACAGGCTGCCTTGTAGAGGAGGAGTTTGTCATTGGAGAAGCTAGAGCAGAGACCAAAGCAGACATATTTATGGTTAATACTAAAAGGGACTCGGGCTCCCTAACAAATAAGCAAGGAACTTCCATTTGTAGTTCCTATTTGGCACCCCTCTTCCCCATTCATCACTGCCTTAACTTTCACCTACTTGTACAAACATACGTTTCACAGATTTGTGTTTCACATAATAGTTACACTTAGCTGTAAGTTCCTCGAGCACAGGGACTCCATATTTAGTCTCTGTGATCTTGAGAGCTCTTTACATTTTGTCTTGCAGGTTGGATGCTCAATAACCATTTATTAACAAAAACATAAACTGAAAATGCCATTCAAAGACAGATCAAATATTGCGACACAGCTAGTACAAATATGAATCCTGCGGTCTTATCCTCTCTTAGAACCTGGGGTAAAGAATTACATTGATTTGCTTATGCTCATTTCGATGTTGCTACAGTAGAGATGTTAATTTGTCTCTTGGCTTGATTTTGTTTCCTCTGTGTTAACTTCAGTGAAGCTTCTGTTTAAGAGGGTAGTGGAAGGGAAGACTTGTTATTTCAAAATACTTCACCATAGACAGGCAATCATTTTAGATGAAATGCCTTAAGTGCAGTTATCCAAACATCTATTTCATTCTTGGCAATAAAAGAGCCCTAAGCAATGTCCAATGACCTATAAATCAGAGCTAGGAGATTTCTTTATGCAAATTAAATTTGTGTCACATTCATCAATAAAGAAGAAAACGGCAATGAAGATTAAATTTTCAGCAGCGTGCAAAGTAAAGGATTCCTATATCTATTTGTAGGATATGTCAGTGTGGCTAATTATTTTTTGAGATAGTGTGCTTTGAAAAAATTAATGAGCTTTAGGAATTGATTATTAAATGAGAAGGAGGGTTTAAAGGGAGTCAGAAATACAAAATAGGCAACCAGTTTGATTAACCCTACCAGCTTTAAAAAATTCCACACAATAAACTAAGAGATACTAATATTAATTTTATGGCAGTATTATAAACCCCAAGAGCTAACTAATTATATTATAGTACAGTTTGCTTGCTTCTCCTCAAGTCTGTTTTTAATTTTGCATTTAAATGATAAAGATTCAGATCTTTACCCACGTACTCAAAGGTATTTCCCCCCTTAAAAAGTAAACAAAATATAAAGAAAGGGAAAGAAAATTGTGTCGCTTTACATTGATGAGAATGGACTGCTGCAAAATGAAATAACTTTTGCACTCCTCAGCTAATAGAGTACAACATAGTCACCCTCTAGATACTAACAAGGGGTGTGCATCCAAACAACATACCCGTTTCCTTAGATTGCAGGTAAGAGTGAGATTCCTTGAGAAAGAGTTTGCAAAAGCCGTGTAAAAGTCCAGGACTTTGAGCAAGGCTTCTCGCTTGATGATGTGGAGGTCACAGTATGTCAGGGCTCGGACGTTGGCACACGCGTGAGCAAGGGTGGTTTCCTTCCAGAAGATATCTCCAAATACATCACCTTTCCCTGGAAAAGACAACAGGATATGTGTTTAAGTATCTGTACTAGTTCTTATCTTAATCACTATTTTTATTCATTGTCATATATGGTATTGATCTTCTGGTATAATTTAGAGCCTTCAGTGTATAACCCCATCTATATACATATTACAATGGACAACACTTTCCTATAATATGTAAAGTAACATCACCTTGAATTCAGTTCTTGTTGGAAATCTGGAGTGGTATGAGTAAGCGAAGTCCAACAGAAAAGCCAAAAACCTCCTATTAACAAATAGTTTCATTAGCCTCTGCCACCTTAAGTTTTCCCATTCTGATTAGAAGGAACAAAGGTGACATCTTAGTTTCATCCTTTCTTCTGCTCCTTCTGGTAGAGATGACAGTAAAATGCAATAAATAAGGATCTACTGTTAGAGCCTTTATAAACCTGCAACTGACTTGACACGTATTAAACATGCATTATTCAGCAACTAAGTCTGGCGCTCCAGGCAGGCTAAATATCACCACAACTTATTCCCCCAGGATGCCCTTCCCTCTCCAGCGAGTCAAACCATATGCAAAGCCTCAGGGCCCAGCATGAGAGCTCCTACAATTACAGAGCCTAAGGAGTTGAGTTGGGTAAAACATGGAGACCCAGATTTGTTACGCCAAAAACAGTTCCATAAAGAGTGCTATACTGTAGTCAAATGTGGATGTCTTTTTAAAATTCTAGAAATCGCAGAGAACTCAACCACGCACTTCAGAGCACCATCCACTGGTAACCTGAACTCAGTAGTTCAGCATCCCAAATCCAGAGTACTTAGTTGGCCAAATAAGTGGGGCAGAGAATGAGGAAGAGTCAGAGATTAAGTCCCAAAAGGGCTCTCTGCCTTTTGACAGTTCCATAAGAGCCCTCCACTTCTGAAATGTCTTCAACTGTCTTCTTTGTTTTTCTGTGGGAAAGCAAAAGTTTTAAAGTGGAAATGATGGGAATATATTCAGGTGGGAAAAATCTTCCTCTAAGGAGACTTATTCTTTCCACACTCTAACCACAGAAATGGGCAAATATCTGCTCTCAACATGAAGATTAAAGTCAGAACTGACAGGAAAGGAGGAAGAAGAAAGACATCTTACAACACTTCAGGCCAGCTAGGCCCAGAGAGAAAAGACAATGTGTAACCAGAGAAATGAAAGAGAAGTTGACTGAGTGAGATTACAGATGGTTTGGAAATCCTTAGAGAAGCCAGAGCCACTCTTGGATAGAAAGAAAACATGAATATCATTGGGGGGAGGTGGATAAAACCACCATGCGACCATATGATCAGCATAAAATAACCATATTGAATATTTAATTAATCTTGAACAATCTCATTTGTTTCCAGACCCTCTAAAAATTCTTTTTAGTTAGTGACACTGATGAACAACTCAACTAACTGTCTAATAGCCACATATTTGTCCAAGGAAGGAAAATTAGAGACCCGGGATCCAAATAAGGTGTGTGGGGTTATACAGCATTGTGATAACCTATGGGAGACTTTAGCTCCAGAAACTTAAAAGATGAACCCTCCCTCCACTCACACAGATGAATTTCAGAAATATGTAAATGGTATTCTCTTTAAATATATAATTCCAATTATGGGTATTTATGCTAACTGTTTTATCAGAAGTACCAAATTTACTTATAAAAGCGTTCACTGAAGTGACATTTATAATAACCAGAAAAGGTAGACAAGATAAACGTGAATGAATGAATGAATAAATAAATAGTGGAATATTATGCAGCTAAAAAATATCATAAATTGAAGAAAAGTGACAGAGAAAGGTTCACATTATTGAAAATAGTAAAAGTAGAAAGTTAATTCACACATATAGAATGATCTCATTTTATGCACCCTATCCTTCCCAGAAATACTCAAATGTACACACAAAGCGAATACATCAAAATGATAGGTTATCTGTGCATTATGGGATAATGGATGGATTTTATTTTGTCTTATAATTTACATGTATTACTTTTTAAACAGAAGAGATCACCAACTGTTATATTATCATAGTCCCTGGTGCTATGAAAATAACAGGGCTTCTAAAAGGTTGCTTCAATCTACCTCTTGTGCCTTTTCCTCTAACAGCATTGCTACTTTCTATACTGGGGTTTTTCCTTGAAGAGATAGAAAAAGGATTACATTTCTTTCTGATTGATTTCAATTACCCTCTCTCAAATAATCACTGATAAGACAACCTCTAACTCATTTGTAAGTGCTTATTACTATTCAACTATTTGATTTTCATATATAGTTACTACAACTATAATCAATGCCTTTGACTCAACAATTTCAGTTCTGGGAACTAATGAAAAGATTTAGAACCAACGCATGTAATATTCACTGTAGTATTATTAATCACAACCCCAGACTGGCAAAAATAAATAAGTAAATAAAATGTCCAACAACAATGGAATTGATCTATCCATATATCAAGCATTAGTCCATACAGAATTAAAACTAGTTTTTGAAATAACATTCAAAAAGTGCTTACCTTATAATGTTAAATGAAGAAATAAAGATACAAAGAATAATTATTATGGTTATAGCTATAGTAAAGTATATAAAAATAAAAATGAAACCCCAAGACTAAAAGAATTGTTAATTAAAAGTGTACTTTTCTTAAAGAAAAATAATCTTGATAGAACCAAAGTATATTGTATTTTATTATTCTATGTTATTCTATATAGCATATGTTATTATCAGTTTGTCAGCTGATAATAAATTTTGTTAAAAACCAAAAGGGATACAAGACTATATGAAAATGCACTTAAATAATTACATCGATTTGCTGAAAGTGATGTGTTTATTGTTTTTCTTCTTTCTACTTTGTGCTTTCCAAAGTTTTCTCTAATGAATCTGACTAACTTTTATTAAAAATAGCAAAAAAAAAATTTTCACAGATGTCTTTCCCTATACTTTTTAATAAAACTGAATTGATAAAATACATATATGGATCTACGGAATAGTAAATAAATATTCATTGATTGATAAGTGCATCATCAATAGGTAAAAGATACTCAATACATAAATGAACTCCCCCATATCAATATAGACCATTTTTAATCGTAGAGGCATTCAAATGTCTGTTATATATTTTATTTTACCTAACTGATAAAATTAAAATTCTTACCACATTTCTATCAAAAACTTTAAGTTTAAATTATTTACCATTTTAGTCTCAGGGAAAAATAAAAAGCCTATTATGTGGAAAGAATAGCGTTAAACTCGAATATAAACTCATGAGAGCACAGAATTTTCTCCGTTTTGTCCACTCCCACTAAGCCCAATGTCTAGAACAGTTCGAGAGCTTAATAAATATTTATTGGAAAAAAAATACACGAATGACAAAGGAGAGAAGGAGAGAAAGAAAGAGAAGAACAAATTAGGAAATGTGAGATTAGAGTTAGAATTGAAGCTTTGCCACTGACAGTATGACCTAGGTCAAGTTATCTGAATCATCCTCTGCTCCTTTGACCCTAAAGGAAGCAGGATGAACAAAAACTAATGTTTAAGATTTCTCTACATCTATAATTCCATAGTAAGTCAACTAAAAATCATCAAATTATGTTTTCAAGATAATATCTCTCTGTGTCTCACTGTCAAAAAAAAACCCAAAGAAATTGAAAATCCAGGGTGTCAATTCTAAATCCCATTACAAAGCTGAAAAGTAACAGAAAATTACCTGACTCAACCAAAGTAAAATTTATCCTCTGCTCCTCCCCTTAAAGCAGTTTAGAGAAGCATAGAAAAATTAACAAATGTGGATAATTTTGCTCCCATCAGAATTCACATTACGTGACAAGCAATACTAATTGTTTTCTAACATAGAATTTCCATCACGCTACAATTCAATATTAATCTAATCAACCATTTCAAAATGTGCTTCCTTTATCCAGTCTTTCATATCACCTATAGTCACTCAATTCACAACAAACCCTTAGGGCACTTCTGGGAAGATGGTTATCTTGTAAATCAATTAATTAATTTATCAGATACAGTAGAGCTGGCTAATGTCCTTCTTCAAGGAATATTATGCACATTTACCCTGAGTAATCTTCAGAAATCACAGGTTGTGGAGACACAGGATTATGCATGGACTATCCAATAGAGAAATGCCCTTTCTTTCATCACAAAAATTTTGCAAACTTTCAAGGCTGGGAACTCCTGTTTCTCTTCACGACTGTAGAACATTTGATGCTAGTTCTCAGGTCAGCTCACACTGGGTGCAAGCAGTCTAAGCTACACACATTTTAGAGCTTGACAAAACTAACCTTCCCCCAAAGCCCTAAAATTAGGAAAAAAGCTCACACTCAATGTGAAAGTTGTTGTTTGGTCTATTTATATTTTCTCAGATCTCTGCATCAAGTCTTATGAAGTATTTCACTTCTAAACCACAGGAAACAGGATTGTAAAATAGAAGTAAATGTTAAAGATTCATGGAGTTGGAAACTGGAAAATTTAAAGACAAAACAGTGACAGAGTTACAACATAACTAAAGGAGTAATCCAGATCATGGTATGCTTGGGGATTATGGTCCCCTGAGGTGCTGGGGTTTTGGAGTGGTTTTTTTTTTGGTGGAGATTTCAAATTAAACATTTTATTAACATGGTAGTTGTATGAGGTACTGGAGTTTTTTTTTTTTTTTTAAATGTGAAACATTATTTGGTGAGTTCATGACATGGATAAAATAAATGCGTAAAATTTATCTCAGTTATTCACCACTGAGTATAGACATCTAATATAGCCAAAGAATCCCTAAAAATATGGCATTTGAAGTTTACTTAGGTAGTTTCCTGTGAGTGTATGTCTGGGTGTAGTAATGGCTCTTTGTTATGATTCTACTATGGAACAGACTTAATCCATGTATTCAATTTTACTTATTAGTCAGCCCTTCATTATATTCGATGACTGCAGTAGGCTTGTATGCTTTATTATGAATACATATGCAGAGAAATATTCATTTATAAAAGAACAACCCTGAGTTTTTTAATTATATGATTTTAAATGGACTTTGAATATTTACCAACAGCAAGTGTCATATAGTAATATTTTAAAGGAAAAGAACAAGACAATGAGTATAAAAATTAAGAAATTATATGGGTGTATTAGAATAGACTCTTTTAAAACATTTAGAATTGATGCCTGCCAATCTTCTGTGATTGACGTCCCAAGTCATTCTGTTGAAAAACGATAATGGATACAAACTTGAAGACACTTTTAGAGAAGCAAATAATTATTATCTACTAAAAAATCACTGATTCACCTTATTGATTTTTATTTATACACACAATGAATGAGCGAAATAGCTCTTATTAAGTAGATGTAAAAAAAATAGAGAATATCCTGATGTCAGTAAGGGACGATGGTATCTACACTTAAGGAGGTAGAAGATATGCAATAAGTAGGTTGATAATCCCTAGTTTGGCACTGTTAGCATTAAGAAAAAATTCACTATACATAGAAACCCAAACACAGGCTCAAATCAAGAAAGTTAGCAGCATATCATAAAAAAGAAATCCAAGAAAAAGACTAAATTGAAAAACAGTTACAACTTGAAACTCTTCTGTTTTCTTTTTCTAAGAAAGCTTTTAGAGTTGAAATCTATAGTACAGTTACAACTTGAAACTCTTCTGTTTTCTTTTTCTAAGAAAGCTTTTAGAGTTGAAATCTATAGTA